>NC_087205.1:18996227-19088727 GCF_015104395.2 Macrobrachium nipponense | reverse complement strand
CGAACGAACAAACATATGTTAGACCGACCTGTCCCTCGTATTGCGTGGGAAATCTTTCCAAAACAAAGTAAATTAATAACTTGCATGGTAACTACTGCTCTGTTATTAATTAGGTTCTCTTTTTAGCTTTTAAGTATTCTGAGTTACAGAATCTGTATTGACGATACGGTAGATGAGACAAGGATTCTCGATATCGAAACAGTTCAAGAATCATGATGACTTCATCTAAAATAAACTAAATTGATAACTTTAATAAGTGTCTATGGCTTTGTTATCAATTAGGTTCTCTTTTTCTTTTAGGCAAATTTATGTAACAGAATCAGCATTGACGACACCGAAGATGAGACTAGGGATTTCGAGATCTCGAAACAGTTTATGAATCTCGTTCCGATTCACGAACTCTGCTCTCCACTAACTCTTGGCGTTAATTTCTTTGTTGTATTGTCGATATTAACAACAGTGGAAAAATGCGTTTATTTACTCTCCACCTTTCAACCTACTCACGTAAATACAATGATGAAAAATGGGTCATCCGTACGTCCTATGCAAATACATTAAAATTCCAAAGGGGAGATCAATTTCTTTAATAGAAAAAAAAAGGGGGGGGCGGGGCCTTGGGTGGCAAAAGGAATGCCGTATCCTTCTGGCGCCAAACCACTCTGAGGTGTCTGCTAAAAAAAATCTAAATAAAAAATAAATAAATAAATGTGTTTAATGTTTAAAAAATACATTTTAATTAATAGTGATTCCCCCCCCCAAAAAAAAAAATTCTTTCGCTGTAATAAATCAAGAGATGATCTGGTATATATTTAATTTGTACGGCATTTAATTTACATAGAATCTTCTCTATTTGTCTTACAAATCGTTTTTGCTATACCAGACCAGCTACAAGCTGATGAGATGATTTTAAGACAACTGTACAAATTAAATACCACAGAAATAGTTATTATTATTAGGTATTAATACTATTATTATTAAGCAACATTAATCTAACAAAACTCAACATATACCGAACGGATTCGTTACATAACCAACCAGCATGAAACTCCACGAAAATAGATGTATAGAATATAAAAAAAAAAGTGGCATCAAGAGTATTCTAACTTGACACTTAGACTTAACAACCAAGCCGGGTGAATGCGGGTGACAATAGGATGCACCAGGAGGAGGATGAGTCAACGGTACGAAACACATCGAGGAACCTGATTGATGGATGATATAACCGCGTGAGAACGATGTTAAGTCGACAGTTTGAGTCCGACCTAGTTGTTACAATATACCTGATTTATTTACTTATTCAGTCATACATACATACACACATACACTATTTATATATATATATATATATATAATTATATATATATATATATATAATATATATATATATATATATATATATATATAGATAGATAGATAGATAGATAGATATATAGTGGATATATAATATATATATATATATTATATATATATATAGTATATATATATATATATATATATATATATATTATATATATATATATATATATATATATATATAGGGTGGTTGCATACTATTATTTTCATGAAACACGTGGATTCGGTTCCTTGGTGTTTCTCATCGTATAGAATCGATTATATTTAATGTTAAAACGTTTATACTCCATTCACTACGATTCAGAACAACTTCTACCTAATAAAATAAAAGGCAACGACCAATCAACACAATTCGTTCGTCCCAAAACCGTATTCAAAACAAGAAAATAATTAACGTTCGGCGAATATTAAATTTTTCAAAAAGCATTTCAACTCCTACTTTGAACAAAAACCTTCGAGTTTCAAGAAGACAAAAACGAAACAGATTAATGGCACGATTAAAATAAATAATGCCGTTTGAATGGGTACTTGATGTAATTCTAATACGCATTAAGAGAAAAAACCAAAACAAATGGCATTTAATCCACTCAGAGGTGGCTCGCCAGAGAATTCCCAGGCCCGTGACCAGTACCGATCGTAGTAACCTTGAGTCAATGGAAAGGAAAAAAAAAAATGAGACGGAGCGACAAACAGCCATCTTAACGAGTGGGAGTAGCAGGTAATTCATTCAAGTGTTGTTTCTGTCAATTTTCGGAAATTATATGTAAAGGATGACGGAAAAAGATCAAAGAAGAATTCATGTGAGACTAGGTTTAGGTTTATGGTCAGTTTCGACTGAAGCAACAAGTAATAACATCGACATAACTGGAATGATAATTATATATATGTTTGATTTTAAATCACAAAAAAAAAAAAACGTGATGATTAGACGAACAAAGTTACATGAATGTATATATATATATATATATATATATATATATATATATATATATATATATATATATACATACATACATATATGTGTGTGTCTATATACAGCGTGTGTGTGTTTGTGTGTCAGGACAAACGACACAACCTCGGCAGTAAAAGACCGGATATGGCTCCTTTCTCTTTTATGTCTTATTTTACAGCTGCGGTAGTCAAGGATAAAGACTGAAAAAGACGCCCTGGGGACGAGATTGTAGGAAAGATGCCATAGGCTGCCCTTGGGTGCGAATATGCTCAGTGAGAGGGGAATTCCAGCAAAAAATAAATAAATAAATAAATAAATATATATATATATAAGGCTATGTAGGACACGTGGTCATATGATATACTTTTTCGAAGCATATGCATTTTACCAGTTGCGATATAATAATAATAATAATAATAACTAATAATAATAATAATAATAATAATAATAATAATAATAATTATAATAATTATAATAATAATAATAATAATACCATGGGAACACTACACATATCCGAAACAATGCACACATTAGATCCTATAGAATATCAAAAACATTATAATAATAATAATAATAATAATAATAATAATAATAATAATAATAATAATAATAATAATACCGTGACACACTATACGTATCTGAAACAACACACCCACTACATCACAAAGAATACTAAAAGTATTATTAGAATTTTTAGCAATACTTATAAAATATCCATAAATATCAATCGTTCATAATCTGTTAAAATATCTCAAATCAAATACCGCACAGGTAATATGAAGACGAAGATCATTTTTCCACGTACACACACGCATACACACGCAAGCAAGCAAGCAAGCGAGCGCGCACACAATTCCTGGTGACTTGGGAGTCAACTGCGGTCAGAACCACTGAAACGGCAATATGCTATTTTCAAAATAGTTACCTCATAACTGACGACTGTATAGGATTAAGATATTTCACCTCCATTGTGACCAAAAATAAAAATGGTTCTTGATCAAAGAGGAATATATATTTCACTCTTAATGAAAACGGGTTTTATCGAGGATAATAATGAAAATGATCTCTCGGCCAATGTTTGTTTGTGTTTGTCTGTATGGTGTTTTGACGTTGCATGGAACCAGTAGTTATTCAGCAACGGGACCACCGGCTTTACGTGACTTCCGAACCACGTCGACAGTGAACTTCTATCACCAGATATACACATCTCTCACTCCTCAGTGGAATGCCCGATAATCTAACTCGCGGTAACAGAGATGGCAGGCCAACATTATACCGACCATGCCAATGAGGCGCTCTTGGCTGATGCTATCTAGTTATAAAAATCTGAAGGCTTAAAAGAACTATATACTTTATATTCAAACGGGGTCATCGACCAATGGCAGATTACAACGAAAGAGAACCGAGAATTTCCCCATCCAGTGGAATCATGACGGAAAAACAAAACCGTCGAAGCTTTTCGGGAAATATCGACCCTACGAGAAGTCTAATCGAAACTTGAAGACCTAATCTAACTTTGGAAACACGGGGGGAAAAACTTCGGCGTGTCCCAAGTTGAAGAAAATGTCGAACCTCATTGACTAGTTGCATTGTTTTCCACTTCCCCAAAGAATTTCGACTCCATAAAATGTACCATCAGATGGAGGGAGATGCTTTACAAACTACGATTCATCCTGTCACTTCATATTTACGATTAAGCTGTGCAACATGTGACCGAAAAATGGAATTAGTATAAAGTCCTTCGTGGTTAATAATGAATAATATTAGTTTTGTTTTTGAATTGTGCGTACAGTATGCCTAAATAATGATTCAACAAAGCACCCTCTGAAGCCGAGTCCACACGGTCGAGCTTTGCCCGACGAACTTTGTTCGATGTGACGTCAGAAGCGGGGAAAGTCAGAACCTTTTATCCGCGGTTTCTCCGCGTCTGACGTCACATCGAACAGAGTTCGTCGAACAAAGCTCGCCCAAGTGGACGGGGCCTAACATGTGATCAACAAATGAAATTAGTATAAAGTCCTTCGCTGTTAATAATGAATAGTATTACTTTTGTTTTTTTAATTGAACGTAAAATTGGCCTAAGCAATGATTCAACATAGCACCCTCTAAGCAAAAAACATACGCACACAAACACAAACCACACATGCGCATAATCACCCACGAAATACACAACCTACAAATAAATCAAACAACATTTGGATGACACAAACGATACCAGGTAAATACTAAGTTTTCTGTAATGGCGTAAATTCTTACGGTACTCCAAGTGGCATAATAATTATTCTGGATACATCTCATGATTATTGTGGATATATCTCGTAGTTAGTTTGGATATATCTCAATTATTCTCGATACTTCGCATAATACTGTGGATACATCTTATAATTATTCTAGATACATCTCATGATTATTCTGGATACATCTCATAATTATTCTGTGTATATCTTAGTTATTCAAGATATATCATAATTATTCTGGATACATCTCACAATTATTCTGGATATAAATCATATTTCCAAGCCCCAATAGTAAGTTTCAGCGCTTCGAAGTTTCATAAAGAAAAATGTATAAAAATGCCATTTACAATACCATCATTATTCATTATAATATGCAAATATTTTCCAATTAGCCCCAAAATAATATGACGCCCAAATGTGCAGAGGAAAAACAGGTAAAAAGCAGGAAGTCTATGAAATGAGTACTCAAGGGCTAGTCGACAAAGAGAGAGAGAGAGAGAGAGAGAGAGAGAGAGAGAGAGAGAGAGAGAGAGAGAGAGAGAGATTATTACACTATTTTTTCTGAGACTTTTCGTCATAACTAACCCACAGCCTAAGGGTAGATAATTAAAGACCCAACCTCTGTATAGTAGATATATGGACTGAGCCGTTTTCTCGTTACTTTGCCATTTATTATTATTATTATTATTATTATTATTATTATTATTATTATTAACAAAACCACAATTACAAAAAAATATATAACTGGATTCTTATTAAGAACAGCCTAATCACGCCATTGTGAATCTTTATTATTATTAAATATTATTATTATTATTATTATTATTATTATTATTATTATTATTATTATATACTTGAAAACAACACCATAAAGTTCATAAAATCCCATTTAATGATGCTGACTTCTGCATGAGAGAGAGAGAGAGAGAGAGAGAGAGAGAGAGAGAGAGAGAGAGAGAGAGAGAGAGAGAGAGCCGATATCGGAAATCGTTATTCGATAAATTTTCATTACAACAGAAGCATTTCTCATTTTTGTGAGGTATTGATGTAATACTGAACTGGCTTTGTGACATTTCCCATGGCTCTTGTTATTACGGGTTGTAATTATAACAGGAGGGGACCAGGTATCTAACAACACACACATACACACAAACACACTTTATCTTGCTACAGGCAGAGGGACACAGTAAGGCTGAAAGACCAATGGCGAAACTGTTTTTGTCGATGCATAATAATTCTTTACACACACACAAAGAGGCGATATGACTGCAGTACGATTTTCCTTAGTATTTTATACGTGCGCTCGTGAGCAATAATATTTGTACAGTGTTTTGTATTAAGGCGTGCGCTCTGTCGTGCATTATAT
Source organism: Macrobrachium nipponense (assembly GCF_015104395.2). Lineage (NCBI taxonomy): Eukaryota > Metazoa > Arthropoda > Malacostraca > Decapoda > Palaemonidae > Macrobrachium > Macrobrachium nipponense. The sequence continues at coordinate 19,082,819 of NC_087205.1, read as the reverse complement.
TCTACTGTGTATTGTAAAATATGTTATCTGTATATCGTTCATTAAGTTACCTTTATTTCGTACATTATATTCTCTGGATATCGCACATTACATTTTCTGGATAATGTACATTATATTTTCTAAATATCGCACATTACATTAATCGTATATCGTACTTTATATTCTTTGTAAATCGTACAATATATTCGTTGTATTTCGTAATTATATTCTCTGTACGCCGTATATTGGAATGGAATGGAATGGAATGAGGAATTTAGGCCCAAAGCCCAGCACTGGGACCAATGAGGTCATTCAGCGCTGAAACGGAAACTGAGAATAGAAAGGTTTGAAAGTGGTAGCAAGAGGAAAACCTCGAAGCAGTTGCACAATGGAACAATTGTTAGGACAGGGTGGATAGCAAGATGGAAGAGAGAATATGAATGGAGATACAGTAAAAGTAAAGAAAGGGGTTACTGCTAAGGGCCGAAGGGACGCTACAAAGAACCTTAATTAATGCCTACAGTGCACCTTGTGAGGTGCACTGACGGCACTACCCACTACGGGGTACATCATATACTCTCTATATATATTACGTTATACTCTGTACATTGTACATCATATTCTGTAATTTCGTATATTCTCTGTATATCGTAAACTGTATTCTCAGTACATCGTTCATTATATTCTCAGCATTTCGTACATTACATTATCTGTATATCTTACTTTCTCTAAGCATCGTAAGTTATATTCTCTGTATAACCTCACAAATAGCTTTAAGTTCTTTGCTTCAATATCACTTTTTATTATCACACACAAACTACCGCACACGCGCGCTCAGAAGAGAGAGAGAGAGAGAGAGAGAGAGAGAGAGAGAGAGAGAGAGAGAGAGAGAGAGAGCCTCTGGCCCCCTGTTTAATGAATGCTACCACAAAAGGCAAGTAAGTAACATTGTATTCAAGGAGCGCTTAGCTCCTGTATTTCATTGAGTGTTTTACATTAAGAGCAGTTTCACATTCTTGTCATGCTAATATTCTCTCTCTCTCTCCTCTCTCTCTCTCTCTCTCTCTCAGCTGGCTTCTCAGGCCTTTAATAGGCCTCACTGCCGCTCGCTTCAGACTCGTAAGGACTGTTGAAAGCGTAATAACTATACCTGTATTTTCAACCTTCTTATGCATCTGGACTTGGGACTTTGCAAAATGGTGGTCTCCCGATATGTGCGCTTTATAGTCAAATTAGACCAAAGAGGGTCAGAGAAGGCTATGGTATGCGCTAGGGGCACTTATCATTGATAATCGGTCACCCATTTAAGGAAGTACCATGCCAAATGTTGTTTGACTAGCTGTGTGGTGAATACGCTACCGCCATGAGTGCTGTTTGAGTAGGCATATCCGCATATACTACTACGCAGGCCAGATAATGTATGCGTTGATATGGAAACTGCCTGTAAACAAAATATAGTCTACCACTACACGTCTAAAATTAACACACACACACTACAGACCCGTACCGAGGGGGAGGATGGTCGGGGGGGTCCAATGACTCCCCCCCCCCCCGGAAATTTCTGGAAGTCCATATTTTCTGTGACTATCCTTTTCATTGAACTGTACTTACAAAGTAATGAATAATTATTGATTTTTTTGTTAAGTAAAAGTATATAACATAACAACTAAACAACAAATAACGTAATATGCATGTTATCGTTAACATAATAAATGAAACGAAAAAATCAATAAAACTGAAGAAATACTCATGAATTTCGGCGCAAACTTTCAACATTATAAGTAAAATTCCGTTAAACAAAGTCAGTACTTTGAATAACATCTAATCGGGTAGAAGGACATAGACCGCAGACCCAATTTTTCTTATTAATATAACTAAAATAACATTTTCAAGTGTTTCATCTTTTATATACCTATATATCCAATGACATTTATAGAAGAAAAGGTCCAGTTTTGGGAAAAACGACCCTCCCCCCATAAAAAATACTCTAGGTACGGCCCTGCAATATATATTCGATATTGATATTTGCCGCTGGCTTTATAAAACTGATATGCGTGTGTGTGTGTGTGTGTGTGTGTCAACTGACCCATTATAACATCGATTTGACACAAATCATAAAAAACAAAATACGTTGTCTATATCAACAACACAAATAAATTTCTGCAAAGAGTAGCACAGTGGCATTAAACACAAATATGGTCAATTGCCCTTGACGTGAAATGGGGCAGTGAAGTAACCAAACCACATTAAAGTTATTGGAATCCAATTCGAGTTGACACCATTTCTCTCGCGGTATCAGAATATCCGGCACGCTAAAGGAATTACTTAAAACTAGGCTAGAAAGTTTATATAGAGGTCACAGACGAAGAAAAAAAACACACATTCAGATTGTAAATAATTCGGAGGAAACTATTCAGAATGTTAAATAACAGACATATTTTTTCTTTTCTAATAACTCATCACTTCTTCCTGCATTTTCTATCTATTGCCTTCTGTTACTTCTTTCGAATGAGCACCAAATTCCTTGGAAGCTTGAAGTCCAAGTCAGTGGCCCCTGTGGGCTTGTTCCATATGAATAGGGTTCATCTTTCGAATAATAATAATAATAATAATAATAATAATAATAATAATAATAATAATAATAATAATAATAATAATAGGTTTTATCATAATAATCAAGAAGAACGCTTAAAAACACAAGGAATATATAATCCATCGTAATGCTAATGATAAGTGCGTCTTACAAAGTTTAAGTAAAAACATAAGTGAGTCTTACAAAGTTTAAGTAAAAACAAGCGGACGAACGCCTACCAAAAATCTATTAACCAAATTGCCATTAAAAGACAATACAATTACATCACTCCACACATAATCGAGAGAGTACACTAAACAGAATACAGACTAGAACATAGAATTTAGACCAAATGCCAAGCTCTGGGACCTAGAAGGTCATTCAATGTTAAAATGGAAACTGAAAGTAAACAGTTTCTCAACGTGTAACATGGAACAACTCCAGTTGCACTAAGAATCAATTGTTAGGAGGGGGTGGAAAGCAAGATGGAATTAAGAAAATGTGAACGGAGGTATAGTAAACGGTTGGAAAGAGAACGCGGCTAGGGGCCGAAGGGACGCGGCAAAGAACTTGAAGCAATGCCTACTTTGCACCTTAGGCCCCGTCCACACGGCCGAGCTTTGCTCGACGAACTTTGTTCGATGTGACGTCAGAAGCGGAGAAACCGCGGCTAAGTTCTGACTTTTCTCGCTGTTTATCCGCTTCTGACGTCACATAGGACAAAGTTCGTCGACCAAAGCTCGACCGTGTGGACGGGGCCTTATGAGATGACTGACGGCACTACCCACCCACCCAACGGGGAAAGGTACACTAAAAGCATATTTACAAAAAACTAGTTTCTTTGAAAACTTTTTTTTTCTGAGAAATCTTTCTCTTTCCAAGAAGTTGCCTCAGAGAGATGTCAGCAATTGCAACTGACAAGACGTCACATGAAGTCTGTCGAAAATACTTCGGAGAGGGACGTCGGGATATTAGGTCCCAGACAAGAGTTTCACTTATATAAAACCTGAATGATTATGTCTCCCGAAAACATCTTGGGAAAAGGGTGTGTATATATGGTATATATGTAAGTATGTATGTAGAGAGAGAGAGAGAGAGAGAGAGAGAGAGAGAGAGAGAGAGAGAGAGAGAGAGAGAGAGAGTATGCGTGCAAATGTGTGTGTATTATCCATAATTATTGTATATGTTATATAAATATCAATATGTACTTATTGTGTGTGTGTTTGTGTGTGTGTGTGTGAGAGAGAGAGGGAGAGCGAGAGAGAGAGAGACCAAAATGGCATAATGCTTTGGGCGTATGATGTATCCATGAAAACGAAAAAGTAACCAAAGGCTCTTTTATTCCCTAATAAACAAATTCACGCAATAATAGACACAAACAAGAAAGAGAATACAGTTTGCGAACTACACAGAATTCTCGGCCCATTATGCACCTACTATAAAAAAGAAATCCGCTCTTCACATTTGGCCTTTGATCTGCAGCCTTTGTGATGCTGATGATCAAAACAGTTCTCAGTTGGGCGCCTACATATACCTGGAATTAATTCTGCAAAAATCCAGACATTCCCTGATAGATGACAAACACTTGCATTGTCTGCGTAGATACAGATTCTATTACGTGTGCTTCTACGCTAACGCTCTTGACCCTAAACACGTCAGATTACCTAAAAGGTATTGGGTTTCTTCACGTGCTCTGTTAAGTCCTGCGTAATCTGATATCAATGGACACTATATGCTTGAAGCACTACTGTGAGGATTCTGATACTGTGGTCCTTATAGATATGTAGATTCTTATAATGTGGTTTGAGGGAGATTTTGATATAAACAGATATCACTCCATACTGATAGCCTCCCTAAAACTTGAACGGTCCTGGGGACATCCTCTCTCAAATTACTGCAAAACCTGGCAGTGTGCATTTTGACCGGGCAATGTAAAAACAGTGTTGTGGATAGTAAAGTATAATCCCCTACACACAAGACAAAATGGAATCCCCCTATAACTGCAATTTACAAATGGAATGATAGGTCTCTTCTAAAAACTCCATGTTCCCAGCCGTGTCAATTCGTCATTATCCATACGAGAAGTATGTTCGGTTGATCGTAACTCCCAGTCTTCTGAACTCGTTCTCCGACAAAACTTGTAATTCCTTACTATGTCATTTTCGCGTTACTTCAATGAAGAGCTGTGTCGGGCTCACGACATACCAGTGTAACAGCCACCCACTACCTGACCTTTGAAGCCACAGACTATTGCCAAAATTATACATCTGTGAAATAGGGTGGTTACTTACAAGTGAGGGGTGTTTCAAGGACAAAATCAGAACATTTCACCTGCATTCTGGAAGCTAAGTCTTTCGGTAGTATCTGACGTACATGGACAACCATTTCTGGCAAGTGTTTTTCTTAATATATGTTAGTAACGTACAAAGACAATCATTTGCTGAATCACATTAAGTGGTGTTTTCATCAAGTGGTGTTTTCATCATCGAAGTAACATATTTGCCAATCTGACTGTCAACGAGGACACCGGCGCATCTCCTCTCGCAGACTGTCGACTCTCCTGTGCCCGTCGGCGCTTTAGGTTACAGAAACAAGAGACGCCGGGATCCAGCAGCGACAAGACCAAATATGCAGCGTTAGGGGGAAAGGATGACTTTGGTGGCCTTAGCTTCCTTCTCTCCCCGAATGGTGGTTGCTGCGGTTATACAGCGACAGAACAATATGAATTCTGATCTCCGCTGGATCGAGAGAGCCAACGTCTATTTACAAGCGGTTTTTGGAGGGCTTGCAACAGTCTCGTATCCTTGCGTTGTTGGAACGCGCAAATATTAATAAATGCAGACAAAGAATGTTAGTTCAATTGGCTATGTCAGAGGGACCTCGCTATGTGAGAAATGAAAGGCATCGCTATGTGAGAAATGAAAGGCATCGCTATTTGAGAAATGAAAACGAATAAATGTTTGTCATCGTGGAATTTGAAAGCATAATTACTGCATGCATTTGAGGATAGGGACAGTTAAGGAGTGAATATATCAAAATCTTTGAAAAATAAAATTCTCTTTTGTGTGAATAGTGAATGTCAGAGAGAGAGAGAGAGAGAGAGAGAGAGAGAGAGAGAGAGAGAGAGAGAGAGAGAGAGAGAGAGAGAGAAGAGAGAGAGAGAGAGAGAGAGAGAGAGATAAAAAATTAAAATCCAATAATGATTTCTTCCCCAAGCATAGTACACAAATACTATGTAAGTCTTTGTCCTTTTTATCCTAGATATGGATGCTTTTTTCCCAAATCCACTGAATAAGTCGATGCAACTTTCTTCTCCGTTTTCCCAAACCCACTGAATAAGTCAACACACCTTTCTTCTTCGTTTTCCCAAACCCACTGGATAAGTCGATGCAACTTTCGTCTTCGTTTTCACAAAACCACTGAATAAGTCAATGCAACTTTCTTCTTCATTTTCCCAAACCCACTGAATAAGTCTATACAACTTTCTTCTTCGTTTTCCCAAACCCACTGAATAAATCAATACAACTTCCTTCTTCGTTTTTCCCAAACCCCCACTGAATAAGTCAACCACAAAACTTTCTTCTCATTTTCCCAAACCCACTGAATAAGTCTATACAACTTTCTTCTTCGTTTTCCCAAACCCACTGAATAAATCAATACAACTTCCTTCTTCGTTTTCCCAAACCCACTGAATAAGTCAACACAACTTTCTTCTTCATTTTCCCAAACCCACTGAATAAGTCAATGCAACTTTCTTCTTCGTTTTCCCAAACCCACTGAATAAGTCGATGCAACTTTCTTCTTCGTTTTCACAAACCCACTGAATAAGTCAATACAACTTTCTTCTTCGTTTTCCCAAACCCACTGAATAATTCAATGCTACTTTCTTCTTCGTTTCCCAAACCCACTGAATAAGTCAATACAACTTTCTTCTTCATTTTCCCAAACCCACTGAAGAAGTCAATACAACTTTCTTCGTTTCACAAACCCACTGAATAAGACAATATATACAACTTTCTTCTTCATTTTCCCAAACCCACTGAAGAAGTCAATACAACTTTTTAACTTTCTTCTTCATTTTCCCAAACCCACTGAAGAAGTCAATACAACTTTCTAACTTTCTTATTCGTTTTCCCAAACCCACTAGGTAAGTCAATGCTATTATCTTCTCTGCTTGCCCAAACCCACTAAGTTCGTCAATGCTACTATCTTCTTCGTTTTCCTAAACCCACTGAATAAGTCAAATACAACTTTCTTCTTCGTTTTCCCAAACCCTTTGAGTAACTCAATGCAACTTTCTTCATCCTCCCTAAAATCCCTCTCGAGTCTTGGATACGGACGCTATGACCTCCCGCAGGTACTATAGGAAGGTTACCATGTAGTTCATTGTATATTTAATGACGGCATAAAAACAAGTAATATCTAAACGGACTGTATTTGTTTACCTATTTGTATGTTTTATCGAATATCTTTTTTTTTTTTACTGTTCTCCTGTTTGCCAGAATCGAAGGCAGAGGGCCAAATCAGAATGAAATAGTTACGTAACGGAGTGAACCAGACTCCTCCTCCTTTGCTAAATTTATGATTAAACCTGTTATTCATCGGCCAGTCACGATATGAGCAAAACATCCTAGTAATGGCACACTTAAGGGTGAGGCGTTAGTACCTATACCAGTCCATGAAAAAAAAAAATCTGTCGTCAAAACAATTCATACCCCTCCCCCTTCCCCACGGGAGAGACCACCTCTCTTCCTACCCAACAACCTTCCCCACCACCCCCACTACTACTACAACCAGTTCCTGACCCCTGCCACAACATTCCCTTCTAGCTAAAAATTGGTACTTTACATAAGCACAAAGCCTTGGCAAGTGGCTGTTGAGAATTGCAGCTGCTTTCGACTTTCTTCGATGTTCTGTTGTTTACTCAGGATATCAAAATTTTCCACACATTCATATAAACAGTGAGTGCCTCTAGATGGCTCCGACCTTCTTATTTTCAGCGAACCTTGTTGAGATGAGGTTGCTGGTCACGCAGATGATCAATGGACCTATGATACCAATAAACATAAAAATGACAAGAGATCTAGAATTGACAGCGTAATCTTATGCTGTCTTCTGACACGACAATGTGACGCCATTTGAAGATTTAACAGAATTAAAATCACATACGTAGATATCTAGGCAGTACTGTTCCACCCAATGTCCAGCCTTCTATCTTGCAAGAGGGGGTGGGGGTGGGGGGGCAGGCACTTGCAATGAAAGTGGGGGGAGGGGACCTGACCTTGATACACAAAGTGGACTATACAGGGGGTGAAAAAGGTCCACCCCCTTGTCTCGTCCAGCCCACTTCCCTATACTACAACGTTCTGCGTAACACTTAAGCCAACGCTAGACCATGGCATAGCCTTCCCGCTCCCCCCCCCCCCCCAGGAATTAAAAAGAAAAAAACATAGCTTAGGCATAGCAACATCGCAGTCTAAAAAGAAAAGAAAAAAAAAACTAGATTTACGAGGCAGGTAGTGGGTCCACTTAACCAAGCCCCCTTACATAAAACGTAACACAATTTGGCTTATTTTCCTTTCCTTGCCTCTTAACACCTCTTCTCACATCCCTGTGAAGCAATTTTATATAAGCAAAAGTCATTCTACGTATCACAGTACACGTACACTGTAGCGGAATGACCTTGCACTGCAACAAAAAATAATCAATTAAAAATAATTTTAAGAGTCGGTATGTCCTACTCTGTGAAATATAGATACCAATATCGAAATAAAATTAATACAACGGTTACCGATCGTAACATATCCCAATAGCAACATTCTTTTGACCTTAGCGTGTGGTAGTACTCAATAATTTAACTACAGACCTGTTTGAAGATGGTAATCAATGTTTTTTTTTTAAGTTCATCCACCCATTCAAAATATTTCAGTATTAAGCAAGTAACATTATTTTACATTATATAAGCCTAGAAGTAGCCTAGTTTATCCACTCCGTTAAAATTGCATCAATGAATACAAAATATTTCTGTTTTAAGCTAGTAAAATTTTTGTAATATATTCATTAAGTTTCTCCATTCTTTAATACAATTCTAATGTATTCTGATACTTTTTTTTTATCTATTTCTTGATTTTTGTTAATAAGTGGGGTCTCTTCTTCTATATTTCCCTTTACCTCGTCTTACTTGTTCCTAATGAACCTCATATTCTTTGAAAGCTTGAATTTCAAGTCAATGGCTCCTTTTGTAGGCTTGTTTCATATGAATAGGTTTTCTCATCGTTGTTAAAAATTATTACTAACTGATCGTAAGTGTTCAATATTGTTTCTAATTACTTGAGCGTAACACTCCATTTAAAAAAGAATCCGTCTCTATTTAGATACTAGTCTCACTTCACTCAGGTCGGAATCAACCAGCAAGCTGCTGATATAATGATGCAATTAAGTAAGAAATCAAATAATACGCCCGGTGAAAATGACAGGAAACGGGTAATTAACGCAGGAGGCTGGCTGTATATTCTGTGAGAATTAATGAAGACAGTTGGCGATACATTACAGAAGCATCTTCAACTATAGCTGGTTCACTTAAGGTAGATTCTTGGATGAGCCCTATTCTCACGAGACGTTTGTTTGGCGGCCGCTGATTGGCTGGTACCGGGAGGTAGGCAGCTTCCAGCCAATCAGCGGTCGCCAAACTAACGTCTCGTGAGAATAGGGCTCATCCAAGAATCTGCCTTAAGTGAACCAGTTATAAATGTTTTCCTTGCTCAAGCAGGACTGAAACCAGCGAGGAAAATACCAGGGAACGAATTAAAATAAATAAATAAATAATGTTACAAGGTGTAAGACTTTACATGGAAAACTACTGAGGACTTGAGGTGGCCAAATGAAACCATCGCAGTAACTTAAGAAAAACTCATTCTTTAGTTTCCTGTAAAAGAAAACGATTAAGATGGCTTTGTCTGTTTGTCCGCACTTTTTCTAGCCGCCCTTGTATCTTAAAAACTACTGAAGCTAGAGGGCTGCAAATTGGTATGTTGATCACCCACCCTCTAAACATTGTACATACCAAATTGCAGCCCTCTAGCCTCAGTTTTTTTTTTATTATTATATTTTCAGTTAAAGTTAGCCCTAATCGTTCGTCTGGCAATGCAACAACATAAGCCAATACGACCGGCTGAGTCTCATGGGCCGCAGCCCATACAATTTTTACCGAGACAACCCAAGAAGCCTTGGCGTATTTTTTATTTGTTTCTATTTAAAAACGGAAATAACACTATTTACACCTATGAAAGGGTTCTTTAATGTTACACCCAGTAGATCTGACTGGTATTCATTCCCTTTGTATATGTAGCAAGTTTGTTTGCCCTAAACACCTTTTAAATGCATTATAGCTTTCAAAAATTACAAGAACTGACGATAATACAACCAATCCACATCCGCAGCCAGCATGTGAACAAAACGTCTATAGTAGATTCACATCAACCGTGCATTTGATGCCTACGCCAGTCCCTTACGACGCTCCTGATTGGCTGTTGATAAGCCAATCACAGGACTGACAAGTGGAAACTCTCAGTTTCTCGAGAGTTCACATGGGTAGGTTCTATGTTCCGCCTCTCCTGAGGGATACTTTTGAAAGTCGTATCTCTCAGGAGAGATGGAACAGAGATCCTACCCATGTGAACTTTCGAGAGAGACAGAGTTTCCAGCCCTTTGATTGGCTTATCAACAGCCAATCAGGAGCGTCGTAAGGGACTGGCCTAAACATCAAATGCACGGTTGATGTGAATCTACGATAGTAATTATGAAAACGAGTCATATCGAAAATCATCCTAATATCTCTCAAGACAACAAAGACCTGTAGGACTCCTGCATCCACTTTTCGTTCTCGGGACAAGATAATTTTCATTCGGTCTCTTAAAAAAAATAAAATAAAAACTTATCTGAGCTCCTTGAAACAAGTTTACAATAATTCAAGTCATGACGACAAGAGACGCCATTAGCATTCAGAGTGGTTCTGTGGTGTCCTTGTGCTCTTCAAGGATTAATAGTACTATTACGATCGAAATTATAGGAAGAGATCACTCGTGTATATGGATAGCTGATCTATCAACCTGCCAATGTACAAGTACGGGAGCCTTATTAGGCCTATACAGGTGCGTCCTTATCCTGTACAAGTACGGGAGCCTTATTAGGCCTATACAGGTGTCCTTATCTTGTACAAGTACGGGAGCCTCATTGGGCCTATACAGGTGTCCTTATCTTGTGCAAGTATCCGTACATGGCAACATGAAAAGCTTACCGGAAGATAAAACTCATTTATCATGGATCGCAATCCTAAGACGCCACAGTAACGCGGCACGGAATCTTATTAGGCATATACAGATATTCTTATTTGGTGATTGATAAGATGAAAATCTTATCGAGGATGATATCACTCACGTATCATGGATCGCAATTCTATCAAGACGCCAAAGTAACGAGGCATGGGAATCTTATTAGGCCTATACAGGTATGCTAATTAGGCAGTAAGATCACAAGTCTGTTACCCGTGGGCCGTCATTAGTTGGGGTGACACATGTTTACAAAATCGAGATCAATCAAAAGCATTCGGGAATGGTTTGTCGATAAAAAAAAAAGTTTAATTCACCAATGCTTCAAGGTATGATTAAAGCATTTGATCAAAGTTTACTTATCATTTTGTCTACAAAAAGTCGGCGAAAGAAACACCAGAAAATGGCCTTAAAATTTGTCGGCCGTTCTCTCAAACTTTGCATCCACAGATTTCCTTTGTTACAACTGCAGAAATCATTTAAATATAAAACGTCCAGACTAAAATCGAGGTACTTTACGAAGTATAACAGAAACAAATAAGCATACCAGCTACATGCTTTTTCGATATATAACCAATTGTACGTCTCTCCTTGATAATGAATTTAATGTCCTTCCACCTAACACAAAGCAGTCTAATACGTATTCCCTACAAATATTACAGAACGTAATCTCTTTCATAAGCATACAACACATATATATATATATATATATATATATATATATATAATATATATATATATATATACATAGATATATATATATATATATCTATATATATATATATATATATATATATATATATATATATATATATATATATATTATGTATATATATATGATATATATATATATATATACATTAATATATTATATAATATATATACTATATATATATATATATAAATATATATATATATATATATATATATATATGGTCTATATATATATATATATATATATATATTATATATAGGATATATCTATATATCATAATATAGGTATATATAATAAACTGTACATGTACAGTACACTTTGGCACCTTTGCAATGGCGATTTCCCACCTACACAGTCCCTCCCGCAATAAATCCAATTATCCCTAACCTATTTCTGACTGCAGTACATCTGCTACGACGTGAAGATGCGTAAAAGCTGGAAGAAACTCCATTTCACAACGAAGTGTTCATTCCTTGCGTAAATAAATAATAAACACTCATTTTCTTTTGGGAAATTTTCAGATAGGCTTGTTTTTTCCACTTGTAACATCCCTCGCTACACCACTCAAAATCAGATTAAGTTCGCGTATCAATCGTATCCACGGTCTGTGATCACTGGCGGTACGTAGTAGCTTTTATTCTATATTTTATAACGAAATTCGATGGAATTACGCTGGTCGAAATAACGAAGAGTTCGTCACACGAAGGGACAATGCGCCAACAGCAACACGACCCTACCGAACGACCGCTCACTTGCTACTGCCACTGCCAGAGACGATTCAGAACAGACGACCGCGCAAGGATGGTCTATCGGCGAGAAGGAAGGGAATCGCTTCACTCTCGCGAGCTACAATGCCAGACATTTCATTCGGGACTCCTTGCTAAAAGGGGGGATGGGTGAGGCAGAGGGTGCGATGTGGGTTGGTTATGTCGGGAGGAGAGGGTGGTGGAGGGGAGTTTTGCCCATCGACCCGCCCACCTTTGCGCCCATCTCCGTGGCGGACCATTTTCAAAACAGTTTTTTTTTTTGTTCACTATTAGTAATCGGTACAAATGTTCAATAAAAATCTGACTTACCCTTATAAATTACTTCCACCATCATCATACCTGAACAGTAGCTATGCACTTCATGCGGAATAGACTTGAATGCTTGAATATTCATATTGCTTGACAACACCCATGGTGTAATGTTTTATAAAGAGGCGGCTCGTCAGTAGGCACTGTGGAACTGCAGCACCCCCTTACATTTCATATATATATGCTTAAAATTATGAATGTATGTATACATGAATATGAGAACTTAAGTTATTAAATTATCAAAAATCCTTAAACAAATTATTACCATACTCGTTTATAATATATATATATATATATATATATATATATATATATATATATATATATATATAGATATATAATATATATATATATATATATATATATATAATATATATATATTGATGGAGGGGAAGTTGTGTTTTGAAATTCGTCAAAGGTTAATTAATATGTACTATTAGTGATCAAATTAGTGACGATTCTGATGATATGTAATGTAATGCAGAATAATCAACTCAGCGGCAAATTGCAGTACTAAGTGGGGGAAAATGATAACCACATTAATGTCAATGAATAAAATTCAAAACAGTAACTTTCGGCAGCGGTTCTGCTGCCTTCCTCAGCAAGAGAGAGAGAGAGAGAGAGAGAGAGAGAGAGAGAGTGTGTGTGTGTGTGTGTGTGTGTGTTTATGCAGTTAACATCAAGGAATTTGAAAACATATTACTATGTAATAAACAGCACCCCTATGAATGATAGCCACGAGCCGCCACTGGTTTTATATTATAAAAACAATAATGCAGACGAATTGTACTTGCTTATTCCTCTCATATAAAATTAAACACACGCAGAAATCGTCATTTTTAAACACATGGTGTGACAGGAAGACCTCAATGGTCACAAATCACTCCAGTTAAATCATTTTGACATTTCCATCACTAAGTTCCCTGCTGAAAATACAGTAGTGAACACACTACGTATTCGTTTTGATAGAAATTTATCTTGTGTATTTTTCTTTCTCTATTCTGCACCAGCTACAGTTCATAAAACACTGAAAAATTTACTGTAACCACTATCTACTATGAATTTGCTGTACTACTGTACTATCTACTATCATGGAAAGTAAACTGTTATAAAAAGGTCAGAATGTTATGCAGGACCAATATATAGGTAAAGTTTCTCATCAGTGAAAATAATCCAATATTACTAGGATGACAAATACAAGCCCACAGGGGTCACTGACATAAAATCAAAGCTTCCAAAGAATATATTGTTCATTAGGAAGAATTAACGACAATAAAAAGAACAAATATCAAGGGAAATCATATGGAAAACTACAGTATTTCATACAAAAAAAAAAAAAAAAAAACAGAATATGTAGGAACACAAAAATCATTCCAAACAATGTTGGTGTGTCCCAATACCTCGTTTTAAATTTTTTCATTCACCTCGTTCTAAATTTTTTCATTTACCCGAGAGACCCTTCCCATCAACAATGCAAGCCACCCACTTTTCCTCTACCATTTACCTTTAATATATATTCTTTTCTATGAAATTACCTCATCATGATAAATTTTTCTTCTTCACATTCCCTCTTTCAGTGGCACTTCACTTGTATGTGAAAAAGAAAAAAACAAATCATATACGTACTATACTAATCCACCAAGCCCTCCCTTACCACTTTCCTAAAGAGAAAGATTACTAAAATCAGATTAAACTAATTTCATCCACTATCTCTTCTCAGCTCTCATTACCTAAGCATCACATGAAATCTCTTCATTGTATTCAGCTTCAAGGCTACAGTCTCAAATCAATACAGTGAGGTTTGTAACATTCTTCACTGATCCAATGCTTCTCCTGTCCCTAACTTTCTTCTCGTTTTGGAATCATTTCATCAGTTATCACTATCCTCTTCCAAAACAATTTTGCTTCTTCTCTGCCAAATAAATTACCAACACCATCCCATTACCTCCAAATTATTCCTTGCTTCCCAGTCATTTTTATATATTTTTAGCGTTTACATTTACAACAATTCCCCGTCTTTGCAAGGCTTTTTCCCATTTATCATCACACCATTACTACTGCAACCTTCTCTACCTGACCTCTAACATGCAACCCTTATTTGGACCTTCCAACTGCTTCCGTGATTTTTAATTGGCAGACAGTGAGGACCACGACGATCAAGGTAAACATTCTAGACTCGCTCACATTACAACCTAATAAGGGTTCAACATTCCATATGGTACACTAATAACTGGCCTCAGATTTAATGCTACTGTGATATCATCTACCTTTCTAAGACACTTGTACTATTAGAAAGAATCTTGATCACTTTTATGCATTTGGACTGTTAACAAGTCCTTCATCTCATTCATTATAATACATATACCATGTGTAATCTACCCTCAATTCAGGAAACAGCAAAAAGTTTAATTTTCAGTTTCTCATTACACAGTGGTCTTCCTTCACTATTTCAGTTTCTCTATCATTTCCAGATTTCTGATTATGGAAAGACTCCTTGGACATATTTAACTCTTTACTGATGTTCAGCCACTTTTAATGTAACCATACCTGAGTGTAAACTGTGTTACGTCCATTGCTTCATGACTGATGATCTGCTGCATCTTCCTGATGGTTTCAAATTACCAACCACTAAGATTCTGACAATATTTGAAACAATACAGCTACTGTGATTGCTTGGTCATCATTACAAAAAGCAAATATGTAATGAGCACATAAGTGTTATGTAGAATCAAGCAATCTTTGTCAAGAATGGGGTGTGATCCAAGCATGTACACAACAGGTCAGGGTAACACACTACTAGTCTCAGCAGCATCCCTGAGATCATACCAGTTTTTGCATGAATAAATAGGGCCAAATACTTTCCAATAAGATCTTATAAACCAGAAAATGAGATGCTCACCAAATCTTAACACAAATTTTTACTCTAGTTACAATACTTTTAATGGTCTTATCACAATAAAAGGTAAAAGATTATCAGGGTGAATTTGGTAAATTTTTCTCATTTTGGGTTCATAGGCAGCTTTATAATCTCTTATCTACTGGTGAACCACGACGGATATTCTGTTTTGAGAAAGCATGACTTTATAATCTCATTTCTAAGTTAAGTGCTTGGTATCCCACAATCTATGCACTCTTACAAACACACTTTTTTTGGTTTTTAGTGGCACTGAAATATAAAATACTTGGTCAGAATCATTGTGTGCTGCTTTTCAGAGTACCTTAAGTCTTCAAATCTAAAGGAAATTTTATATCAAACAAACAAAAAAAGTTAACCCAGGTTTTTACAAATGTCTCCAGTGAAATTACTAGCTGTTTCTTGTGATTCAGCAAATCTTGTCTCTGTTATTCTTGTCTAATAAATGCTACCACATCATCCATACTGTACATATATCTTTTCCACAGGAGTAATTCTATATTGCTTACAATTTTTACCAATACTGTATATCTCCAATACTCTATCTTCTGCAGTACTTTACCTCCAGATACATTTGTCTGAATTCTTTCCCTCCCCCACCACAAAGCTGACTGGCATTCACTGACAAAAAAACTGACCCTTTCGTAACTTAAAATTCCACTCTAACAAATGGAATATACCATGTTGAAGCAATGATAAGATGTACATGTACAAATTTTGTCAGAATTATATCCCAACTTGTTCTTTGATGCATTTAACACCTTAAAATGATAGCTTCCACGAACCATATAAACAGCTACGAAAGTTAAAATCCATTCTAAAACCCAAATTAGTAGAAACAAGCAACAGAAAAAAATTCCATGAAGTAAAATTGTGTACTCACTTGATGTGGGGGAGGTGTCAGTCTCAAGAAGTCTGTAGGCAGTGGCAGGAGCATTGGAGGATTCCAGTTCTTCTGAGCCCGCAATGACAAAGACTCTTCTGACTGGGCAAGTCCTCCTCGTCTTCAAAAAAGAAAACATAAGGTTGAGAATTTGGAACACATAATTCACAACTTTTGACAGGTACATGAAATCAGCCTGAAAATTAGATATTTTTAAAGATTACACTAAAAACTATAATACTATGAAATACTTTAAAGCTTAATTTCAAAAGAACGCCTACATTTGACAATCAAAATGTTTCCTTCCAATGTCATGATATAAAATCTGGATATTACTCACATAAAACAGAAAGATTAAAATAATGAGGTAAGTTGAAGTATTTTTCAAGCTTCATTTTACAAATGCTAAAAATCCAAATAGAACAAATAACTTGGGTAGTGAGTTAATTATAAACAAAGTGTGTTTTTTACTTAAGTAATTATTACTCAACACTGCACAGGAATAGCTATTTTCTATTTAACCATGGTTTAATTCATGTGCTTCATTACAAAGGCATACAAAATTGTAAATACTCTCAACCAGAAGGCCTATTATGATTATTACATCTCATTATTATTATACTGTACAGTGGTGTGTCAAGATCACTAAGAAGCATCTCCAGATACTTAATAGGGCTCTTATCAATTTATTCTTAAATGAAAGATGAAAATTAAAATGAATTAAAGTTAAAAGAGTTGTAAATCTAAATGAGAAACTAGAAGTAATAAAATAAAAAAATAAAAAAAAGCAAGCAGAGAGCAAAGGAGGTAATAGACTAAAAGATGCTGAGGAGTGGAACACGATACATAGTACACTAAGCTGTGCAGTCCTAGTAAAATTAGCTTGTACTATATTTATCTATATACATATACACACACACACACATATATATATATATATAATATATTATTATATATATATATATATTATATATATATATAGTATATAGTGTACTATATATTTATGTGTTATATATATGTATATATAATTATATATATATATATATATATATATACCTATATATATATAATATATATAATATTTATAATTAATGTGTATATATATATATATATATATATATATATATATATATATATAATATATATCATATTATATATTATAATACTACTAATATATATACTAACTATAATACTATATTATATATATATATTTATGTGTATATTATATATATATAATATATATTATATATATATTATATATATATATATATATCTATATATATATACTAATATTAAATATATATATATGGTAGATACATAATCCATTCTGAACTTTCTATGTTGTCAAAAGACTCAACATTTATTTCACACATGATTATTCACTACTTAGAAGGCAACTCAACACTTCCAATATAGGTCTAGTTTTTAAAGTGCAGACGGTATAACAAAAGCACAATTATAAATACATGTATCAATATACAGTACATGCTTGTACATAAAAATATATACCAGTCATTATACATTAAATTCTATATGTACATGTATAACTGTAACCACTGATTTCGATTATAACAAACTGGCATTAATGTTAAAATCTACCTCACTCAAAGGAGTGAAAGTTATGCTTCTAAATTATGCAAGTGGTGCCATGATTTGGTGCAATTACTTTAAACTTATGGGCAACCACACACACCTGAAACAACATGGATATCATAAAAATAATACAGTCCCTATTAAAAACAGTTTGCTTCATCACATAATAATAATAATAATAATAATAATAATAATAATAATAATAATAATAATAATAATAATAATAATAATAATAATAATAATAATAATAATAATAATAATAATAATAATAATCATAGGAGCACTAGGTACGATCCCAAGATCCCTGAAAAGGAATCTAGAAAAACTAGAGGCTGAAGTAGCTCCAGGACTCATGCAGAAGAGTGTGATCCTAGAAACGGCGCACATAGTAAGAAAAGTGATGGACTCCTAAGGAGGCAGGATGCAACCCAGAAACCCACACTATAAATACTACCCAGTCGAATTGAAGGATTGTGATAGAGCACACACAAAAAAAAAAATTATTATTATTATTATTATTGTTTAAAGTATTAATATCATTATTATCATCATTTTAAGGTTATATTAACCACGCTACTTAGTCACTTCTTGACTGTCATGAGCTAGTTAAAAGAATTTTTGAAGGAAAGAAAATGAAACCAAAACAAAACTGAAAAATCCGGAAGTTGACTGTATGAAAAATACAACAGAAAGGACTGCACTTAAGAGTTGAAGGGATGGTGCTAAGAAAATTCAGTCCCCTCTGTAGTGTGCAAGGCAAAGGGCTTTAACCTCCAAGTCATTACACTGTAATGCTTAGAACATTTACTGGTGTCCAAATGGAGAACTAGTCTGTCTGAAAATACCTACTGTATCTAATACTGTGGGAAATATAAAAGCTTACTATCACTCCTATGTAAAATATCCAAGTGTCCAAAAATACTTTGCACATACAGAAATGAATGTGAATCAAGTAGTACGGCACCAGTAAACAGAAAATATGTAAAGACATACAATATTACAAGTATACTACTATTGTGTAATACATAATATAGTACATGTCTATACAAAACAAAACTGTATAGATATACACTAAAATGTGACCCAGATACCACAACCCAACTAACAAAGAACAGGTAATTAGCTTACGATCATTTACCATTAAAACTAAGTGGATAGAAAGAGCAACAAAAAAATTATTATTACAGTGTTTTCTAAACAAGAGACCAACGTATCACACATTTCACTTTCATATGGCTCACCCAAATGATTTGTTCTTTACAAAGAGGTGAAAATTGGTGGCTAAAGCATTTCTACACAGAACTTTTATTGCTATTTACAATGCAGCAAGTAAGACAATATACACATACTACTAGTATTAAATAATTTAATCAGACAACTGTGTTACACTTCTTAACTTTCATAGGGCTGGCCAATAAGGCAACCGCATGAATTGTTGTATCTTTCAGCAACACTTAGGAAGTTAACTAAAGCAACAAAGCAAAACTGACTTTGCTCCCAAAGAAGAACAGACTCTTAACAACATATATATGGCAAGATTAAAGAGTACCATATATGTAAATGTTTGCACACTAAATTATGATCTTGTAGTGTGATAAGCAGTACAGTACTTTTCAAGCATATTTAAAATATCATGTAAAACAGTCCTAACAATAAACACACAACCCCTGAATCTGTAATAGATAGATATTTCATATATGACTGCAATCTCACAAACTATGTACCACCACCAAGAGTTACTTACCTTCCAAACCAACTCTAAACTTTTACTTGTAGAATTCAACTCTCAGCTACCGTAAACCGAACCTTTTGGGTGCTCAGCTCAAGTGAAATATGGTATATCTAGTTGTGCATTTTATGGACACATTTACTCATGTTACATTGCTTTAAATTCAAAAACATCACCATCCTGTACCTATGTATTCCTTTATATATATAACTGCACAATGGTATCCACAGCAAACAGTTAAAAAAGAAATTATGAAATAAATGAAAGAAATTATGAAAAAATTTTCTCCTGCAGTCCTTAGTGAAAAATAAGATAACTAAAGTATTACAAGAATTGTTTATTCACCCATAAATCTGTTAAGTTATGTATCTTGATACAGTGCTTCAAAAAAGTAATCTTTAATCTCTAAAGCAATTTACATGGAATTCAGTATCAGTTCCCATTCTCACTTTCCATTAAGTCAACCTTCAAGTGGATACTTGATAAGCAGCAACTACCCATAAAAAAATAGCATACCATGTCATAAATTTCTTGAAAGCATAAAATACTTACAAGGGAGATCGATGGGGTGATGGCACCGCCTGATGATAGCTTGGGGGTGGTGTAGCTGAGAGGGCGTACGAGGGAGGCAGCTCATTACTGGCACCACCACCTCCATGGGGAGCTAACTGACAAACCACTCCTCCACTTTGACTTTCTGTGTCTGTTGTCATGGTTAACAATTGGTCAATGGTTTCATGAACAGCCCCATGATTAGCTCGTAACACAGCCTATAAAGCAATAAAAATACCACATTCAATGCAAGTGACATTTTTTTACATTAATCATAAAGAAACGACTCTGTTAAAGCACAAAAGTAAAACGAGATGGTATCTCATAACAATACGTACTTATCTCAAAATCCCATTATTTAGCCAATGTAACATTCAGCATGCACAAGTATGTACAACAGAACATTTTATCAATAATACAGTATTTCAGTGCATTTTATTGTTCATTAAGCAAGGGTTTAAAAGTTCAAAAGTTTGGGTACCAAGTTTCTTTGTGAGGCATATTTCTAAAATGCAAAGTCCAGTATAGTAACAATAAGACTTTTAAAACCATTTTCTATAATCAGGAATTTAAAGCAGTTCGTCAATCTTCAAGGTTAGGCACTGACTCCATCAGGGGATAAAATTACAATTTTCTCTCATACCAATCCTTGATATGCCGCTATTTCAGCTCAGGTATCCAATAACATACATTTGACCTTAGACATTCTGAACTTCTTTTCTGTTGTCATGCAAACCTCTTGAATTCACAGCAAGCCTGTAATTTACTACTATGAAAAATATTTTACTGTTCTGGAAGGAAACCTAGTACATTAAGCTTGTCTCTTGCTGAAAAGAAGAAAATCTCTGGTCCTTTACCAATAAATACAACTTGCAGACTAGACTTTACTTTTCCTGTAAAACAAAACTCTTCCATTTTCAACCACATTATCACATTTTCTACCCATTGGCTCCATCAAATTCTGTCTAAATTCCTTACAGAGTTTTTGAACAAACTAGCTGCATTGCTACGTTGTTCTGATCATGGGATTCTTCACCCAGAAAACATCATATTGAGATAAGACTAATTAGAAATTTTCTTTTTTAAATAGTGACTTCCCTTACCCTTCAAATTTTGGATGCACCGATACCAAATTTTTGGCTGATACCGATACCAATACCAACATTTAAAGGCAATACCGATACCAATGCCAACATTTAAAGGCAATACCAATATACCAATACCTGTTACTTCTATATTACTGTTATTTAGGAGAGTATATAATGTTACTAAAATCATTCTTGTTCTCTGGTTACTGTATATTAGTTTCAAAAGTTGAAAGGTCATATAATAGGGTTATATAAACAATTTCAAAGGCGTAAGTTATATTGAAAAACAACATCAAGTATAACTATTAAGTATTTAATCCCTTTATTACCTGGATAGTTTGGCTTATATTATGGCTACCATTAAAAGACTTTTAACAATTTAGGTACGTAGTGCTTACTCGAATTCACTAATATATACTTTTATTCCAAGTCTTAATTTATATATTGGCTAAAACAGTTAACAGACTCATTTCTTTAGATTATGAAAGGTCCTGGTAATGGAGGGGTTAATTCTTTGCCTCATTACAATACAGGCAGTCCCCTGGTTACGACAAGGGTTCCGTTCTTGAGACGCGTTGTACTACCCCAAAAACTGTTGTAAGCCGTTTTAATGCTTTGGGTGCATTGAAAACTATGTAAACTTCATTCTTATTGCATTTTTCATCCCAGAAACCTTCAAATATTGATTATTTTCCATTTTTGGTGTCCCATTGCATCTGCCAGATGGGTGTTGTAGGCGTCATAACCCTGGAAATAATTTCTGATGAATATAATTGAAAAGCGCCTTAACCTCGGAACATCGTAAGCCAAACCCGTCGTAACCCGGGGACTGCCTGTACATAAATTGGTTCTAATAAGTAATCCTAAGAAAAATGAGATACCAGTACATAAATAAAAATAAGATTAAGAAAGGACCAGAGTTTGTTTTTCAGTATTAACAAAACTTTCAATAAAAAAAAAAAAACACAAATCCCTTTGCAAGTTCCAACTCATACTGGACTTGGACCATCTGAACTAAGTTAAAATTATCATTTTAATAAAAATAATATTCAATATAATTATCCTAGAAATGAAAAGAGGTACAGAAAATTAATATTATGCCAAACTTTACTTGGTGGGCTTTGTTGATATATATACATTTTAGGAAGCCTAGAAGGATTTTAAATCCAATGCCGATACCGATACCAATACCACAAAAATTAGCCGATACCACCGATACCGATATTTGGGCACATCCCTACTTCAAATTACCTACGTATATTGCAGCCAACTCTTAATCTTTCTTATAAACATCATTCAAAACAATCAACTCACTTTTTCTCTAGTGCAATGCATCTAACAATTTACTTCTAGATTTCCAAAATAGAATATACTAGGAACCTGACCTTTGACCATAAGGAGAACTTGTTCCAGTGATGGATATCTCTAAAGTATTTGGCAGATTAACATTCATGCCACATTATACAAATACTCTACCATACAGTTCTCCTTAATAGCATAAAATCTACTGCCTTCTACATTCCCAGAGAAGCTGCAAAGGGTTCTGTTCTCTAACAGTCTTTTTCTCCATTATTAACAGTTCTCCTTCCTTATCTATATGTAAGTATGTTGCCAGAAATTCAACCATCTATATTTCTTCAACCCTGATGTCCCATATATTCTCTATTAAATGCTACTAATCTCACGATACTATTTCTTCATCTACAAGCTTTGATTTTGAGAGCACTATTGAATGGACATCCATTAATCTAGTAAAGTTGAATGCCTCAGTCAAAATATTTTCTATTTCTGTACTCTGTCCAAGACTTCTGTCTGGAGTCCTGGTGTTTGCTTTCCTGGAGTTCTCTCATCTATAGTACTCACTTCTTTTTCGAGAGTGGTGTGAAACAGTGTCCAAATTAAAGTAATCTTTTTAGCCACCATTGGTTCTCCTTTCAATAATGTAGAACACTTATCTCTGGATCCAGTGTAAACCTCAGATTCTTCATCACAGTTTTGGATGTGATCCTTACCATCAATATTATCAGAAGCAAGGAAGCTTGCTTGTACCCCACTTACAACACAATGCTTAACAGCTGCTCGCATGCTTGCTTAATAACCGACAATTCTTTGACATAAATTTTTTAACCAAAACTGCTTGCATAAATGACTTATGAATTGAATATAGAATTTAGGCCAAAGACCAAGCACCAGGACCTATGAGGTCATTCAGCGCTGAAATGGAAACTGACAGTAAAGGTTTGAAAGGTGCAACAGGAGGAAAACCTTGCAACTGCACTATTAATCAAGTGTTAGGAGAGGGTGGAAAGTAAGATGAAGAAAGAGAATCTGAAAGGAGGTACAGTAAAAGGAACAACAGTGGTTGCAGCTAGGGACCAAAGGCATGCTGCAAAGAGCCTTAAGTAATGCCTACAATGCACCACATGAGGTCTTTTTTTATATAATTTCCTCTGAAGAAAAGGTGGAAATCAGTTGAGTTTTCGTGAATTTTCACTATTTTCTTTGTAGAAAAGGTGGAGACGCCCCCAAGGCATAAATGACTTATGTTTCAAGCTTGCCCGTGAATGCCTCACATCTATTTGATAGTGTTTCCTCTGAATGCCTTTAATCTGCATAATGTATTGTGCCTGTACATACAGTACTTGAAGTTTTAAGGTTACTTGTATACAGTTGCCTCCAGAATGTCAAGATTCCATGACTGCACTATGAATTAGACAGTTCCCTGGAAGTTTCATGGGCACCTACAGAGTTGGGACTTCCAGACATTCGTATTCTGCCAAAACAGGACACACTATTCAAGGAACCAGTTCATCTGTAACGGCATGCAAAATGATCATAAGAACCTAGGCTTTTATCAGAGAAATAATAAATCTTGGGATCCTGTACATCCATTATGGATGTCCTCACAGGTAAAGGTATCAGAGTAGCCTGCTGTACCATCTCACAAGCACTAATGGGCAGTTAATCAGGCTCTAGCGTTGCTTCTACAATCAATAAGTTCAATGTTGGCAGTTTAAACTTCCATCCTTCTATGGCCTCCCAACAAAGTGAGAGAGAAGGTATGATAATCCCCTGAAGCTCTGCAATCAATGTTTGGAGTCCTGCAGAATCTAAGTTAAAAGCTTCAATTCAAAAGTCTTTGACAATGACAGTTTTCCCTGATCCTTGGTTACCTCAGAAGGCCAAAGAGCTGAGGTTCTACTCTGGAAAGGAAGATGACTGAGAGGGAAAATGTTCCACAAATCTATAATCTCTCTCTTATCCAAGTGCTTCCCAATATGTATGTTCAAACCTGATTCAACATTACTTCAGACTAATGGACCATTAAAAAAATGTCTTAAATACAGTACAACCATTATAGAATATCACGAAAAGCAACGCGCACAAGTATTTGCTTCTCTTACAAACAAAGACACAACTTACACGTCCACCAACATGATGTTACAGTGAGTAAAGAAAATACTAATGTAAATGACATGAAAGGTAAACACAAAGCCTATTCAAGCTTATAAAAATATGAATAAAAACAACAGCATAGTACGTATGCTCTCAAATAAACACACTCATAACTCCAAAATATATCATTGTGATGTTGACTTATGTTTCACTATACAGTAAAAAACATCAATTCTTACTCAATTTGCTAAACTGCAGAATTTCAAATTGGGGCCCTACTAGAATAAAACTAACCGATTGACTGAATGCATTAAAAACCAGTTTACGTACTGCCTGTCACTGCAAAAGCCAACAAGGAATGCCAAATTAACGTCAGCCAAAAAAGTAAATTATGAAAAGAAAAGATGAATAAATGTTGAATATCAGCATCTATATGAAAAATTATGTCTGGTCAGTATACACCAGAAGAAAAGAATGACTGCTAATGCTGTAATGAGTCTGGAACTCCCTCAAGCAATGATGCATTTTCTTCCTTTAAGAATGCTTCTCTTTCTCACACACCTGGTAAAGCTGTAAACAATATTGCATTAGTGACTTATAAGAAAGCCCTCTGTATGAAGAACTGGTGTCCTGAGATAAATTAGCTGCCACAAATAACAAATAAGATATTCAAAACATTCATGTAAATGGCAAAACATATTTAACAAGTGTAACCCAACTGCAGGAACTACAGCATACCAATGAAAATTCAAAGTCAGTGAAGGCAAAATAACTTGGTAGGATCAGCAAAAAAGAAGTTGCAGTCTGTGAGAAGAAAACTCTTGGCAATTTACTGAAGTTTAAATCTTCAGAAGATGGCAGAGGAACGGCAACCAGGAAAGTAATGCTACTGAGAGAAACAGCAAAGAAATTTGTGACTGGAAGCACCAAACTAAAGGAGAAAAAGCAATTCTGTTGTACTTCTGGGAAAGAAAAAGTATCTAATATGACAAATTTTAATCAACTTGTATTTTTTATAGCTAACAAACCTGAGGCCTTAACAATAGGGTGACAGTCAAGCTGCACCAGCAGGTGATCGATAACTCAGTGGAGCTCTTCGCCAGGTACATTCCAGGCAAGAGAAATGTGGTGGCCAACATTTCGAGTTGTCGGTACTAAATCCTGGGTACTGATTGGTCTCTGCATCAGGATATGGCAGACAGGATTTTGGACATTTGGGAAGGCCTATGTTAGACCTCTTGTAGCATCCATGGAACGTGTATGCCTTCCCTCCATTTTGCTTGATCCTTCAATTTCTGAACAGAGTTATGAGTTCTCAAAATCTCAGAATGACCTTGATGGCACCACTGTAGCCTCAAGCGGAGTGGTTCCTGGACCTTCTGTCTCTTCTGTCAGAGGTTCCAAGAGAAATTCCTCCATGGAGACAGCTCCTTTGCCTACCTCACGTGGAAAGGTTTCAACAATCAGTAGAGTCCCTGTCTTTTCATGGCTGGAGACTATAAAGTAATTCCTCCAAGTGAGAGGTTTTTCAAGAAAAGCTGCAAGCCAGATGTCTGTCTATCTCAGGAAATCTTCGTCAGCAGTTTACCTGGGGAAATCAGTAGTCTACTGTGATTGATGTTGTCAACAGGGTTTCTCTCCACTCAGAGCTTCTGTTCAGCGGATAGCTGATTTTCTGATCTTCCTCAGGGTTGTGAAAGGTCTTTCTGTTTCAGATATCAGAGGCTACAGAGTGGCCTTTGGCTCGGTTTTGTGCCTGAAAGGCATAGAAATCTCTTCATCCTATGAAATCTTCTTGTTACTCAGGAGTTTCAAACTATCCTCTTCTCAAGAGAACTCTTTTTCGAAGAAATCTGTGGCACTGGTTTTGGTCTATTTATGAAATTAGTACCTGGAATTGTTTTCCATCTTCTAACCATACACTATTTCCTGCAGGCATCTTTACCCTTAAGATTTTGCTACTAAAGATCCAAGTTCATTTAAGGTGAGTTCACAAGCTGCTTTTCCCGTTCTACTTTAAAGGTGTGGAAGACAGAAAATAAATCATAAGTAGTGAAGCAAGGACTCAATAAAGAGCAGCTATTCAATCCAGTGGATGAACGTCATCTCCATAACAATAGCTAACAGTGAAAAAATATGAACATGAGCATTTACAAGAGGGAGATAAAACATACATAAGTGAGAAAGGTCTCAATAGCACTAGTAAAGATGCAATTTGAAAAGGGGACCTTACAACATGAGTGTGTGGTCACATCTTTTCCTAAATTCTTATTGTTTTCGGGAGTTCTCACGTCTTTGCTAAATAGAATACATATGCCTTATAGTTATCCATGCCAATACTTCATGGCTCCAATAGGTAAAAACAGAAACTTGGAATAAAAGGAAGATAAACCAAGGGAAGGCAAGAGTACTATGTACTGTTATTGTAGCGACCAAAACAGATTACAAAAGTATGTTGCAAGAGCTGCTCAAAACTGCTAAGAGCAAATACAGGAAATATTTTTGATGCCTGAATTATATAATGGTTAAAAGTCAAGACAGAGGATGAGGGACTTGCTGAGTTGAAAGGGTAGGATTTGTAGAATGTACAACATTTCTGCCATCATAAGACCAAATGGATTACAAGGCTAGTGGCACAGGAAAAAAATAAATATCAATAACCTGGCAGCAATGGAAAAAAATTGCTGGACTTCTAATTATTAAAAATATCCAACAGCCAACATACAAAACATTTGAGGCATGTTCAAAGCCTTTACTTACCAGTGTAGCAGATACATGGCTATTATAAGGAAAATTAATGACAAATTGAAAAAGTATTACTTTAAAATGTCTGGATTGCTTTGGGAAAATCATACCACAAATTTATAAAGTTAATGAGGATAAAGGGAGATGGTTTGGGTATATGATGAGAAGGGTCAAGGAGCAGTTAGTTTAAAAAGTACTTGACTGTATGTAGAATTATACCGTAGAAAGTTCAAGACCTCTTAAGTCAGGAAATCTTGAGGAAGGACAAAGATGAAGGTCTGAACCAATGGGAATTATGGAAGAAAGTGCAATTGGAATTATGAAAGAAAGTGCACATGGCAATATAAACAAGAGTGAAGAGAACTTATCACACACCAAACTTAGAAAATACCAGTAAAAAAATTAATGAGCTGTATTGAGAGTCAGATCAGCATTAGATAAACTCCTTAAGAAAAAGTGAATTAGGAAGAGAGGGAATCTATTAAAAAAAAGTTATATATTGTATGAAAGCGATAGATTATCAACTTACAAAAAAATTTTTAGTGACATGATCACTTTACTGTACATGACATAAAAAATAACGAACAAACCTAAAAAACATGAAGGCTCTGATGATCCTATACAGTACTGCAGTAAGAACATTCAAGAGGTTCATAAGCTTAGAGCCAGGAGAAGAATCCTAGGCTTTAAAACAAAAACTCTAGAAACAAGAATTATTTCTCTAATGGAGCTTTGGCAAAGACATGGAAGGTACAGCAAATGATGAAAGTAAAGAAACAGAGTCATTTGATAAGTTTCTAATACACTGTTAGAGTCTGAAGACTTAAAGTACTAAGGGAAAGCCAAGCAATAAGATAGAACACCTATGAAAGTGATACCAAGTAATATGCAACAGGTAAAAACCATTGGACAATGCATAAGACAGCAGATAATATACAATGCAAAAGATGGAATGACAAGAATGAGGGCCAGATCAGGCTCTGAACAGTAATCATCATCGTCATCTTAAGTGCACAAAACATAGCCTCCTTCTCTCCTGGGACCCCAGTTACTGGCTAGCACCAAATATTTTAAATACAGGCTATTATACATCTCCATGAAGTCTGACTGATCAAGTGCATAAATACATTCTGTGCAAGGTACAGTACTGGGAACCATCGTACTACCTTTGTACCTTAATATTCATTCTTAATATTCATTGTTAAATGAGAAATACAACCTAGTAGTACTGTAATATGATTCTTCCAATAAAACAGGACAGTGATCCTTAAACAATTGCTATATGTATACATTACACAGTAATTTTTGTAATTATATAAACTTATATCAACACGAAGAGTTACACACCATCTAGGGTGCTAAGCAGCTACACATACCTCAATGACATCTGCATCAACATCAGGAAACATGGTCTTGAAATCTTCCATTGCCTGATGGAAGTCTAACTGAGTTGCTTGACCCTCAACAGCCGCCATTCTTGCTCTCACACGGCTACGATGAGGGCGAAATTTTCTACCAGGAAGTATTTTTGATCAATAAAGCGCTCTTCTTGAAGAGGAACTCTTCCTCTCAGAGTAGCAGTACAGTATTGCAATAACAGCAAAACTATTTCTAGATTTGTCCCAAAAAATTTTGTGGTAATCTTAATATGTAAAAATGATAAAGTTCTTAGCCGAACATCAAGAGTTTCTCCATCATGCATACACACTCAGTACCAACTAAGGTTGTTTATACTGTAATCTAGATGAGCTGCGCTAGACTTTCTTAGCTTTGATTATTATTTCTCTCACACAAAGCATACATAATTAAAAGTACTAAATGCTGTGTGGTGATATTCTTAGGATGCAACTGAGTGAATTTTATAATAAAGACACTGCATTATGCCATTTCATGAGATGATTTTTAAATACTGTAATGTATATTATCGTTAACTACAGTGGTTTCTATGGCTGTTAGAAAAACTGCAGCTAACCTTATGAATGAATAACTATTGTTTTACTATTTCTATGTGTTACAATCAGATCTGTAAGTATCACAGCCTTAACTCTGAGATTCTTGGCTCTGGGATATTCTTGGTCACATCGCCCCTTCTTAGAGCTGGCAGAGTTGCCACTCCTACTGTCCTCGATGTCTTCCCTACATACTCCCCATCACAAAAGAGGCAACCTGAAATAAATAAATGAAAGACTTAAGTATTTTATTAAACTAAAGGTCAAAATAAAATAATCTATTAATCTACAAGACAACATTAACATAAAACTAATCTTACTGTTACCCCTAACCAGTCAATTTTCTGAATTGGCTTAAGTCAGGCAACTTGTTCAAATACAAAGAGCTAAAATTCCACTCCATATGATAATATTTAGTATTTACAGTAGTGCTCTTGTATACTACTACTACATAATATACAAGAATGTCTTAAATAGCTTATGTTGAAAATGCAATACTGTACATATGAAAAACTGGTTCTGAAACGTCAAACTTTCACATTTGCAACAACAATCACAATGATTAAGACTAGAATTTCCAACTCAGTTCATGTTTAATCTATCTCCTTGACTTAGTTTTCCATCTGACCGGCACTGTATCATCTTACCTGACTTTGAATGCCTTATGGAAATTAGCATTTTGAATTTTGTTCTCCTGACCCCGAGTTGGTATTCTGACCAATAGCAAGGCAGCCACAAAATAAAAACTATGAATGGTTATTGAGTAAGCAGGTCCTCTCCCCTTGCTCATCTGGTGCTCATTAACTATCTAGTTACCAAATTTTAACTACTAGACCAGCTTTCCTAAAATGTAATCTATACAAAACACGCTTGCATGCTTCTCACAGAAACAAGGCAAACTCCTTGAAAAAAGTCAGCAAACCTGAACCACAAGCCAAGGGAAACTAATATACATGTAAATAAATAGTACTATATCTAGCATAACACTCGAGCAATAAGAGCCTTTAACTGAAATTCGAGATCTAGCCTAACAATTATCATATCTTAACAAGAACACCATTGCAGAGCATGCAAAGGCTTAACCCCAATGTCTGTACCTCTCAAAAGGCCATCTAGAGAACACAATTCATGTGCAGAATGAAGGTATGCCGATATTTATTCTCTCTCCTACTTTCATTGTCAGCAGCAAGGTACTATAAGCACTACAAGGCCTCCAAGACAATGCTGTGAGATGTTACATCTCATACCAAAGAAGAAACCTTGAAGAAAAACCACACTCAAACTATGTATACGTATAGCCAAAATGAAAACTTTTAGGCTATCCTACAGCTACCACTCAAGTGGTTAAAGCCAAAGCAAAGAAGAAAAAAGCCCTACAGAAAATCACTATCACTTCATATGCCTAACCAAGAGTGAACACTAACAAAAGCTTAAAAATAAAAGAAAAGGTCCACCGAGTCCAAATCAAACATGATTTGCAATAATTGCCTGCCAAACATCAGAGGTGCTACTATGAATAAGCAAAGCTACCTGAAGGCAAAGTTATGAATGAAATAGCTTCAAAAAGGTTAGCTAGGAACTGCTAAAGAAGTCTAAAATAAGGCAGTACCCTTAAGAAAATGCTAGTTACAAATTATTAAACTAATTTCCCGTAACTTCCAAAATTCTGTGAAATGAGTATTCATCCAGTTATATCCTCAGAAGTACTAACACTATGGAAGGTAATGACATATTAAGTACCTGCTTGAAATGTATAAAAAAAATTACAGTATTGTACTATATCAGTCATGATACTACTGAAAACAGGCTCTCTTAAAAAAATATCAGAAGCTAATTACATCCATTATTTTTTGTTAGTTTATATTAAGTACATCATTGTGTCACCTCTCATCCTTTATAGTGCTTCCTATACTCAAGCACTTAATCAGCAAAATGATTAACAGTGTAGCAGAAGTCTACCTTTCATATAAATCGCATGCAGATAACTGCTTTTTTAACCTTAAATTTGCAATTTTTTCTTATGATTGAATTACAGTTGAAAATTACCTTCACTCTGATATAGGTAGTAATACATCTAACAAACATCAATTAGCCTTTTTCTTCCACAGATAATGGGAATTTTATCATATGATAGTGTAACAAGCAAGTCTATGGTAGTTTTGACTAGCTTTAAAATGAGTGCACAGTATACCTAATTGAGCATAGGAAGAACTAAGACAGAAAATGGGTCTAAAATAGAATAAAAACCATTTACTCATCTGACAAGGCTGAGGGAGGAACAAGGAATTAAGTTTAGAAATAAGAGAATAAAATCTCTTCACATGACAGTAATTTGGCTTTCAAGTGCATAAGTATAGCAGCAATAATCGAGAAAGACCTCTCGCTAATTGAAATCCCTCAAAATAAGGACACTACAGGTAGACTAGTGCCTTATTGCTAAATGACTATTACAATGAGCAGTAAAACTTAAAACTTTTCTGTGAAGTGCCAGGAGAAGATAATGGAACCAATTGTTTGTTTGCATGGTGCTTTTACGTTGCATGGAACCAGTGGTTATTTAGCAACAGGACCAATGGTTTTACATGACACGTCGAGAGTGAACTTCTATCACCAGAAATACACATCTCTCACCCCTCTATGGAATGCCCAAGAATCAAACTTACAGCCACTGAGGTGGCACACCAACACCATACCTACCACGCCACTGAGGCACTTAATGGAACCAATTTAACACCCTCCTAGATATGCGTCCCAACCAAACCTTCCCTATCCTAGGGTACCACGATCTATCAGACTGGGGGAGGAGAGGTTAGCTTTGGCTCTCCAAAAAGGATGACATCCTAACCTAATCTAGGAGAGGCCATTTTAATATCCCTCTCCACTTTCCCAACTTGAAGCATTCATGCATCTTCTGCCATAAAATGGTCTGTTGGCTTCTTGTTGTGAATGGATGACTGGTGCTTCTCTGGAATGTTTTTATTCTTTTCAAAGTTGAAATCAGTGTTCAGACTCTGATATAGTCATGTAAATTGTGAGGAGGATTTTTATCTGTTTTGTAGTTGACTAAGAACACAATAAATTACTTTATATGATATATTTAAACTGGTATTAATTTACAATATTCAAGCGCATAAATGTAAATGTAGACACAGTCTCCCACACAGACAAGAAGATTGGAACTGGGTGAGCAACAGTGCTCTTCTCCACTGTGAGCCCACTCCTTCCCTCAGACAAGTGCGCACGAGTAGAACAACCAACCACCACATCACTGGAACTATGAAGTACATAATTCCATACCTAGCATTTATGCAGTTTCTTCACAAATGAGATGAATGATGATGACCACCGGCATTGTGAATGACTTATCATAGTAATAAATATTATGGACAAGTATTAAAGAAAAAATAAATCATCACACTTTATGTTATAAATCAATTGACTGAAAACAGGGGATGCTGGAATTCCAGTGCTATACACGAACCACCCCTCGTCCTCATCTTCTGTAACCCCTTTCACTTTACAAGTTAAACAAACCAAACTGGGCAGTCATACATATTACTACATATATGAAGATAAAAGGCCAATAAAACACTATTTTAATGTTGCGAAGGAAGTGCTCGAAATATATGGTTGCAACGTTAAAATAGTGTTTTATGGGCCTTTTATCTTCATATTATACTGTTGTATTACAGTAAAAAGACATATTACATATATACTTGACTTCTTGGTGTAAGTCTCTTATCATTGTACATTACAGAGTGCAAAGGGTGAAACATCAAGTCGATAAGTTGACTTAAGTTTAGGCCAAGTATTGTATGGTCACATCAAATGTCGCTTACTA
The DNA here is from genome assembly GCF_015104395.2 of Macrobrachium nipponense. Taxonomy (NCBI): domain Eukaryota; kingdom Metazoa; phylum Arthropoda; class Malacostraca; order Decapoda; family Palaemonidae; genus Macrobrachium; species Macrobrachium nipponense. Next base: position 19,049,460 of record NC_087205.1, on the reverse strand, counting down.
CCTACTACCTACTACTATATGCTTCAAAACCTGCTTTCTGATCTGAAAATCATTTTCTTCCAATGTAAACACAACACATGATCTTTGATTGATTCATTAAACCCAAGTGGGATCAGGTCCCAAAGGGGTAAAGGCTAGCATCTTCTTAACTAGGGCAAATCAAGTTTGCCTGATACAATAGCCTATGTGAGTCATATAGTAAGTCCCTCTCAAATAACCTACAGTTGCTCCTTTTTTCCTTTAATGATGCAATTCCCTCAACTACTGGAAAAGTAATACTCTAGCATTCAATACTACCTAATCACAGCAATTATCAATATGTCCACCGAGGTGAGGCTAGCAGATATAGGTTACCTAATATGATGAAATATGATGACATGTCTCATAGGTGACCCTTTTTTTTAGTCCCTACAATACTAAACTAGATAAGGTAGGACGGTGCTTTTAATATATTACACAATTAGAATCAACCATGTTTAATTGACACATCAACAGCCAGTTATTTGATAAAATTAACTGTAAATGACACCAACTTACCATAACTAATCATGAGATGGGCCAGCTAGCTGGGTCACAAAAGTTCATTCACTTCAGTAAACTGGTAAAGTGCATTGCAGCAATGCATCTGTTTCTTGGCAATCGTCAACAGAGCTACTAAATCAATACCATCCTAATGGCATACAATGTGACACCGTTAATAAATTACTACGACAAACTGTCAACATGCAGGCAATGAAAACTACGATATTAATGGGTATTTAACCATAATAAATCACTGGAGAGAACAATTTGGTCAACTTACCATGGGTTACCAAGAACGCCTCCTGACAAAATACGAGATATTAAAACAGCAAGTCAGTCACTGCTTTGGAAAAACTTTTTAACAGAGAATAGACTAAAGCCTTACAATGCACTACAATGACAGTCATTACGTGACAGAAGTGTCATGTCATGCACACCAAAAATCAAATCCGATTATAATCAAGAGAGTGCCAAATAATTTTACGGAGCAACGTTCCTCGGTTCCGTGACTGCTCCTTGGCATCCTGTCCACGAGTTTCTATAGGCCTCTAATCCATCAAAATAACAGAATAACTGATGAAAAATCAAACACTTAAGTGTTACAAAAACGTAACAAGTGTGACAGACTTTACCTCTTTCACCACAACCCGCTGAGCCAGAGACGTCGTCTGCTTCGCGAGAGTACGTTCATCTTCCATCTAAGTGCAGTAGGAAGTCAATGGTCTTAAACGGCACACAAAAAATATGTCCGGATGTACATATAACAACCATTTCGTCGCTATTTCAGTGTTTCAGCTCATCATAAATAATACCATTGTAAAATAAACAGCAAATGGTCAATATTTTCAGACCATTTTTTTCTATTTACTGCGCGTAAATCAAACAGTAACCTTCTTCGCCATTTGGTACGATAAAACTGAGCAGAACGTAGTCGAACTTGCTGCTCAACTCGTGGAAAAACAGTTTTACAACAGCACTAATGAATGAACGCAGCCCGTAGTCAAATATTGATATTTTATCCACTAGTCGGTAACTCTAGAATTCTTTTCGGCGACTTTTCAAACAACAATCGTCTATTACTCAACATTTACTACAGCTGTATTTGATCATATTCAAAACAGTAAAACTGACCCGCCCCATTAGTTTTACCAGTCGTAACAATGACGGCTTCGTGTGAAATTTTATGCCTTCGTTTATTATTAATGTAGGCACTACACATTTCTATAAGTTGAATCTGTTTATACTGAAATTAATAAATCCAGTGTTATGAACGAATATTCATAATACTGACCGCTGCGGAGTGTGTCAGAGAAACAAAAATAATCATCATGTGTCGTCAACATAATCCAGTACCGGATACAGAACCGGAGAAAGAATCAATAAAAAGGACATGTCGCGGAGGCTGTGTCTAGCCCGGGTATGTAATTTGAATTAGATCTCACATCGCATGTATTAGATTACAAGAGCACGAGACCTATGGCGTTAAAAAAGAAAAAAATTAAACGAATTTAAACTTAAAGCTACAAGGACGTTATTAATTTATATTCCTACCTATATCTTTGGTAATTGTGATCTGAGTTTGTAATTTGTCAAGTGCGGAGTTTGTCAAGTATAATTTCTAACATTATGCAAGTTAGATGGAAAACTTTATACCTGGTTGTTTACGAAGAATTTCATTTCACTCACTTTTCAGGAATACAATGCATTTTCGCCTTAACTGCGTAAAACTGTATACCCTGGTAAAAGAAAAAAAAATAGCAAACTCAGTATAATGTACCTAGCGTCACTCGCTGACACTACTGCTCTGCAATTATACTCACATCGTAGAGGATTGAACATGAGGAGAAAGTAGGACCCATGTATGCTTTCATGGTCTAGGAAAATGTTGAATTATGTCGGTTGACCTGAAGATATTCATCAGTTCCTACTTCTCATATTTAAGCTTAATCTTAAGAAAATAAATAGACCCTACTTCTATTATGCTTCGAATGTCATGGAGATTTTCGTTGACCAGCTTTAATATAGAAGTGAAAATCATACGCTACGGTCACACATTCACGTATCAAGACGACACGGGCCGATATGCGTAAAGCAAGCGTATTACAGTGCACCACAAATGTACGCAATACGCAAGCATGACGTGTCTCTTACGGGAACCGGCCCGACAAAGGCTGCACGCCCATAGGTAGTGCGTGGCAAAGCATGTAACACCGACGTGCGTATACCGTAGCTGTAACGTGAGTTACTGACTTACGTCAACCTCACGTTGTCCCCACGCACAACGGCGTGGAACTGTAGGGTACAAAAAGGCCAGTCTGCACGCAGGGCATTGCATTTCCTTTCGTCATCTTCGTGCAGAAGTACTCCCCTGCGTGCTGAATCGTCATGGAGAACTTGAGAAAATTCTCGAACTTGTTGGGATTATGAGCTTACCTGGTTTAATGAAAAGTATTTTCGTGGATGACTTAGAAAGTGACACAAGAAGTACTAGCAAGTCTGTGTCGTCACCCACTACTGCTACATTATGTCCAGTGTCTTCCATGACCAAGCAGTTTGGACAATTAACATACATGCATCATCCAGTCTGCTGGTATTAAGGTTATAGTTGCCAATGATGATGCAGATATGCCCAGTGTCCAAACTGATTGGTCATTAGAAGACACTGGACATAATGTAGCAGTAGTGACGACACAGACTTGCTTGCACTTCTTGTATCACTTTCTAAGCCATCCACGAAAACACTTTTCATTAAACTAGGTAAGCTCATAACCCCAACAAGACGTATGATATTAGCAAACTTCAAGCTAATCTGGGACATTTTCGGCAACATCTGCTGTTCCTCCACGCAGTTACAGGCTGCGACACATCAGCTATATATGGGAAAAGGGGAAAAAAGGTCTTTTGATATCCTGAAGAATAGCCAAGACATGTGCGACATAGTGTCTATTTGATAATTCAGCAGCAACTGAAGATGAAGTGGCCAAAGCTGGTGAAGTTTTCCTCCTTTCTGAGTATGGAGCTGACAAAACTCAAGCCTTGGATAGGTATCGCTTTTATGCATACTAGAGAACAGTAGCAAAGATGTCACTCAAGAGTGACTTTCAGCTATCCACATTGCCACCAACAGGTGATGCAGCTCGTCTGCACTCGTTTAGGGTGTTCTTACAAATGCAAAATTAGCATGGTAACCATCTTTTTCCAAGCGAATGGGGATGGGAGAGTTGCGGAACCGGACTGAAAACAATTCCTTCAATCAAACCGCCAGCTCCAGATGACCTGTTATATTCATGGTCTAGGCATATACCTAGACCGTGGTGATATTTAGTGAGCCGTAACTGTCACAAAGGTTGCCGTCATCAATGTGTATGTAGGAGGGCTGGTTTATCGTGCTCATCCATGTGTGACCAGTGCCGTGGAGCTGGATGTGAAAATTCACTTCCATTTCAAGAGGAGGGTGCTGAAGAAGACAAGGAGTTCATAGAAATTTGATTTTGAAGCACGTGTGTGTGTGCTCTGAGTGTGAGATGTTCAGATTTATTCAAACCATAATTACATTCTCTGTATGACAGACATTTATTGCATAGATATGTAAAGCAAAACATGCTGCCATTTTTCTTGTGTTTATGTGTACATGTTTATTTTAATGAACAAATAATAATTTGTCATTGCAATTGAAAGGTTTTTTTCTTTGTACTTTGTTGATATATATATATATATAATATATATATATAATATATATATATATATATATATATATAGATATATTATATATATACTATATATATATGTTTATATCATAATTTCTACACAAAAGATTTGTCCGATATAGTTCAGTATTATAAAGATCATGTTTTTTTTCAGGCATCCTATTTGATTCTGGAAAAAGGGTAATTTGCATAAGTTCCTTTCACTGTGATTTCCAATATCATTATTAAGAAGAACATAATGATGTGTATAAGGACATTGTTGTTCAGTAATTTAGTAGAATGTTCGGAATTTTAACCTATTATTTTATTACAAAAAATACTGTTGGATTTAGTATGCGTGACCCTTTAGGTTCCTGCTTATTTTCCCATCATAACTTGCTTATTTTTTTAGAATATGCTATGCATAAACTTGTATATATATTTCGAAAGGAGAAAGTTTGCTCCACAACTTTGGTTTAGATACATTTTTTCATACAGCCCACCATTTCTGTGGAAATTGTCTTTAAAAATAAAGTTATTACTTAAATTTCAATACTTTTGCTTTTTTCATGTAAATTTACATATTTTTGTGAAATTACCTAGTCAATGTTATAACACAATATGTTCTGAACAACTTTTATCGAGTGATATTTTTTTGATAACACTATCATTTGATGAGATAGTTGAATTTTAAGAGAATTCCAATATGGCGACCATTTTCCGATATGGCGGCTAACGCAAGCGCGGGAGGCCATGGGACTTTTGATATGTTGTTCAAGTCACAAATCTCTCCATGTGTGCCAAGTTTCAGCTTTTATCTAATTATTACACCTCAAAACCCTAAAGTTCCAGGGCTAATAATACCATCCAACTCTTGCGTTTGTCGTAGCTTTGGTGCAAGTAACCTTGGTAACTAAATGACGAACAGTCTAGAAATGGCAAGCGCAGACTCGAATATATTATTTTCAGGCCTGTTCTTATCTTCGGTTACAAAGCGCAAGGTATGGCTGGGACGGAAAGATCACATGACAATCAGAAATGTTCAAAGTATTCGTAATATTGTAATCATGCCTGTTAATACTCATCAGCGTGAAGATGTCAAATATTTTAGTTACTTTCTCCACTACTTAGATCAAACAAATAAATTAGGCTTATTCCTTATTCGCGTAAGCATTAGTACCATTACTAGTATTATCATGAAACAAATGGATTACGGATGTTCTTGTTGGTTCATTGTTTCAACCCTCGGTGTAGGTCAGAGGCGTCTCAACGGTTCTAAACGATATCTTTCAATAAACGCCGGATGTGTGTGTGTGTGTGTGTGTGTGTGAGAGAGAGAGAGAGGAGTGGAGACGCCAAGTGGTAAAAGACAACGGTAAAGTCAAAGGGCATAGCTATAAGGATAGACCCAAGCAGCAGTCAGTCAAGTAAGGATGGCGAAGTGATGATGGATTTAGTTACAATCAACTTGGTACCCTCCCATTTACGTTGCTACACGTGGCGGTACACATATCGACAGAGCACTGACTTTAATCTCTTTATTTTTCTCTTTAGTCCACTGTGACCTACGACGGCCAACTAAAAGGTACTATGTATAGGTCACTCTTTAGGTCAAGTTCAACTGAGGAATCGAAACTGCTTACAAGTTGTGTTGATATTTAAAGGCGGGGAAATAACTCACGTTGATACAATAAAGTGTGAAAACAACTTCCGTTAATATGATAAAGCATGAAAACAACCATGTTGATATATTATAAAGCGTGAAAACAGATTAACGCATAAAATACCAGGATCAGAGTTAAACCAACAGTAATAGGATCAGATTTAAACAAAGTAACAGGATCAGATATAAACACGAAGTAACAGTATCGAATTCAAACAAAGTAAGAAGACAACAGGGAAAATTACACGTATTTTGTCACTAACTGACCACCGAAAAATACAGAATTTACAATCCTGTTATTGATAAATTCGAAACGATTCTTCGGGAATTCGACTGGAACGAACCGCGCTTGAGAAAACAAGCAGGTGGTGTGGAATAATGACGTTAACATGGGGAGCAAATAGAATTTGTCCCGAAAATAGCGGCTCTCTACACAACCTTCAGTTCTTTCCCATTAATGCATTCCTAGACTTTCGATTTTTAGTGTAAGCGAGTCAATGAAACGATAATAGAACCTTACAGTTTTTTTTATTACAATGATCAAATGGAAATAGTTAAGGATATATCTCCCACCAAAACCTTTCCCGAGTTGCTTAAACAAAGTTTTCAGCAATAAATTCCTTATCCTCATTTAAATTATTTTGCATTTATGGCTGAATAAATGTTTTATTTTTCCCAAAAGAATAATGCCATGTAAGTGAATCCTCATTTCCTCATTCTTCGACGGAGACATCCTGCAGGAGGTACCTTAATTCTGCATTCTCTCTGCGGAGGGCTTCGACACGTTTCGTCTCCTCCAGCCTCTCTGGAAAATAAAAATAAAGAGATTTAGTTTGAAATATCAGCGAATACATCGTGCGTTTTCGTCTCTAATTCAAATTTATATGAATGAATGAGTGAAGGAAGGAATGACTCCATCAAACGTTACTGGTCATGGGGGAAGCACAAGAGGGTATCCTCAGCAAGATGGAATAGTTGTTATTGTCTCCTCTAAATTAACATCACTACAACCGTTGGTACGTTCGCCTAGGCAAGAACTATGGAGGCTGGCAGTTTTCATAGGGTATTTGAGATGTGCTTTCGATATAAAAGTTTATTAGCATTATTATAATTACATACTTTAAGACAAAAGTGGTATTTTTAGTTAAACAATGTTTTGTTGACAAATCATGCAGGACTTTTACCATCACTGACTCTTGCTTTTAAACTGCCTAGGTGAAGAAAAAAAGTCAGCTATATGTATACATTATGTGGTACTATGTACTGTAATGTCTCTTAGTCTTACTTTTACTCAGTGCCGCTTGCAACAGACAGCTAAGTTTTTCTGTAAGTTTCAGGGGCGCTTTTGCATTTTGCATGATAGGGAGGGACAGTTGATAAGGATAGCTGATAACAGTGATTTTATCCATCATCTCTCATCAAGCATAGCGACAGACATAACAGTATAAACTTGTCAAGATTTAAAACTCAGAAGTTTCATCAATATAAAATTTGCTGGCATAATGGCTAATGTATTAAGCATATGAAATAAAAAAAGAAAAAAACTATATTTTCACAAACATAAACGTACCCAGTTTTTAAGCGTTTAGTTTAGGCCTATATGATTTTACAAAAATCTACGAAAAAAGGATTAAAGACTTAAAAAAAAATTTAACTATATAAATAACATGAACGATATTCTAGCTAAAACCAATTGAACGAACCTATTTGCTCTTTAACGTCAACTTTAACTTATATTCCTTACCCGTGAGAACGAGGTGGTATTGAGTGAGAGCACCGCGGATGGTCGACCAAGCCTGGGATCTCTTGCAGAAGGCGCCAATGAAGTTTTGCCACCGGGTGCCTTCCTCTTCTTCTTCCGCGTACTCGGGAGGGCGGACCAACCCGTCTTTGCCTTCCACGTGAACTGCTGCGCTTCCTCCCCTGACGGACGAAGAAAATACAAAAAAGTTTGGGTTACGACTGATTGATTGTTACTGAAATTGGCTTCTTAACTACTTAAATAATTGACGTCGGAAATACATCATAGACGATTAGTGAAGAAAATATACTACCAATAGGAAAATAAAAAAACAAATCACATATCCATACATACTTCACAATATATTTGGGCATATATTCATGAAATTATATGTGGAATGATAAAAATCGATTTAAACTAGCGGTTCTCTTTCAATTTACCATTTATTACACTGTTAGATATCTATTGGATCAGTTTTCCTCTTTTTTTTTTCTTATTTTGCCATCTTCGGGAGTGGCTCGTGTTCAGTAGACATCTGTTAAACGTTCGAAAATGTTTTATTTTTCGGTCGCTGTGCTTTTTAATATTAACTCATTTTTTGTCTTTCGCATCATCTGCTGTCTTATTTCTTTTTTTCCTTTAATTTCTGTCTTAAATTACCCATTTATATAACCCGTCATCCATTTTTTAGAAGTATTGTAAACAGAGCAGTTTTTCAGAGTTCGGTCTGGCAAAGTATCCTGTCATAGGGAAAATCAAGTGTCATTTGAAAAGTAATTTACGAATACTTATGAATATTATGTTCAGAATTCCATCTGTTATAGCTTACATAAGCACTTTAAAAAATGGACTACAGAAAAGGAGGAATTGAGGCCCACCTGGATGACGAAAATGCCACGAGAATGGTGAGAATGTCCTCCGCCGAGAAAAGTTTTTCTCTGGCTGGAAAAAAAAAAAATCCTTAAATAGGTTTTATGACAATACCAAATATGAAACTGGTGTTAACACACAAACACTATATATATATATATATATATCTATATATATATATATATATATGATATATATATAAATTCTTCTGTTAAAACAGGATACGTCTCAAGTATAAAAGGCCCCATTAAAACACTGCTTGATAAGGGTGGAAGTGAGTCCACCGAAATATAGTCCTTAGCTTTAAACCAGAGTGTTTTAATGGACTTTTTATGCTTGATATACATAGTAGATAGATCAATGTATAGATAGACAGAGAGGGAGAAAGAGATAAATATATGTTCAGCATTTCTTAGTGCATACAATGAATGTCTTTCTAATTTAAAAAAAAAAATTTACTTAATTTTTAATGTTTCAAGCTATGACCATACCATTTGCGACGTCTTAGCTGTTTGCTTACCTTGAAGGGAGATCCCTTCGTCGTCAGCATCGTCTACTTCCTCCTCCTCCTCTTCTTCTCTGTGTAGCCTTGGTCTGTGTTCGAGGGAGAGAATGTGATAACTAGTGACGCATCAATTAAGTAAACACCAGTACGTATATGTACGCATATGCGTATTTTAATGCATGCACGCGCATGCATATATACTATGCATAATGGAATACGCGCATGTAATATATACTATGCATAATGGAGTACGCATGCATGCATATATAATACGCATAATGGAATACGCGCATGCATATATACTATACATAATGGAATACGCGCATGTAATATTTATATATATATATATATATATATATATATATATTATATATATATATATACACATACATACATATGATGTGTGTGTACGTATGTATGTGTATATATAAACTATATACTAAAATTGTTATTATTTGGAAGATGAATCCCATTCATATCGAGCAATACCACAGAAGCCATTGACTTGTAATTCAAGCTTCCAAAGACTATGGAGTTCAGTAAAAAGAAATAACATGAGGTAAAGAGAAACAAAGAAAGAAGAGATCAGTTAATACAAAAGGAAAATAAATCAACAAATCAATGAATAAGCGGATAAACATATAAGTAAATTATTGAAGAGCAAGGAGAATTGTATTTGGTGATCTCTGTAACTGAATGCTTCTTTAATATGTAATTGATTCTGTTCACCAAGATTTCTTTTTAGCTTTCTGTAAAAAAGAAAAGCATGTGCTGGCTTTGTCTGTCTGTCCGTACTTTTTTCTGTCCGGCCTCGGATCTTAAAAACTACTGAGGTTAGAGGGCTGCAAATTTTTATGTTGATCATCCACCCTCCAATCATCGAACATAATAAATTGCAGCCCTCTAACCTCAGTAGTTTTTTTTTTTTTTTTGGTTTAAATTTAGCCATAATCGTGCTTGTGGCAACGAAATAGGATAGGCCACCATCGGGCGGTGGTTAAAGTCTCATATGCCGCGGCTCATACAGCATTATACCTAGACCACCGAAAGATAGCTCTATTTTCGGCAGCCTTGATTGCACGCTGTAGCGGCTGTACAGAAAACTTAATTGCGCCGAAGAACTTCCCCGCATGTTATACTTATTTTTAATAAAGGCAACCGCTTTAATAAGGAATACTTCGTAACCGTAAGTCCGTTTAAAAATAACAATTTCATTAAAATGTAATACCTTTGAGGTCGACTGAGAAGATGCCTTCGAGCGATCTTCAGTAACTTCAGGACGTCTGCCTCTGTTCGAATGGCCAGTTCCTGCAGGAGACAAACGTTGAAAAATCATCTTTACTATCACGTCTTTTCAAGAGGTTCTGAAATTGCATGAGAGAGAGAGAGAGAGAGAGGGGCGAAGAAGAAGAAAGAGAGAGAAGAAGGGTCAGAGAGAAAGAGAGAGTGAAGAAGAAGAAGAGAGAGAAGAAGGATCAGAGAGAAAGAGAGGGTGGAGAAGAAAGAGAGAGAGAGAAGAAGGGTCAGAGAGAAAGAGAGGTGAAGAAGAAGAAAGAGAGAGAGAGAAGAAGAAGGGTCAGAGAGAAAGAGAGAGTGAAGAAGAAAGAGAGAGAGAGAGAGAGAGAGAAGAAGGGTCAGAGAGAAAGAGAAAGTGAAGAAGAAAGAGAGAGAGAGAAAGAGAAGAAGGGTCAGAGAGAAAGAGAGAGTGAAGAAGAAAGAGAGATAGAGAGAGAGAGAGAGAGAGAGAGAGAGAGAGAGAGAAGGGTCAGAGAGAAAGAGAAAGTGAAGAAGAAAGAGAGATAGAGAGAGAGAAAGAGAAGAAGGGTCAGAGAGAAAGAGAGAGTGAAGAAGAAGAAAGAGAGAGAGAGAGAGAAGAAGGGTCAGAGAGAAAGAGAGAGGTGAAGAAGAAGAAAGAGAGAGAGACGAAGAGTCAGAGAGAAAGAGTGAAGAAGAAGAAAGAGAGAGAGAGTAAAAGGAGGGAGAGCGAAAAAAGAAGAGAATCATGAGAATTAGAAGGAGAGAGAGACAAAGAGAGAGAGAGGAAGGGTCAAAGAGAGTGAAGAAGAAGAAGGAAAGATTGAGAGAGAGAGGGGAATAAGGAAAGAGATAAAAAGAAGGACGGAGAGCGAAAAAAAGAAGAGAAATGGGAGAATTAGGAGATAGAGAGAAGAAGGGTTAAAGAGAAAGAGTGAAGAAAGAGAGAGAGAGACAGAGAGAGAGAGAGAGAGAGAGAGAGAGAGAGAGAGAGGGGAATAAGGAGAGAGCGAAAAAATGAAGAGAGACAGGAGAATTAGAAGGAGACAGAGAGATAGAGAGAAGAAGGGTCAAAGAGAAAGAGTGAAGAAAGAGAGAGAGAGGAATAAGGAGAGAGAAAAAGAAGGACGGAGAGCGAAAGAAAGAAGATAAACAGGAGAATTAGAAGGAGAAAGAGACAAACAGAAAGAAGGAGAGAGAGGGAAGAGAAAAATATCAGATACTTAACAAGTTCCAAACCACGCGAAATTGTTGAAAATGGGAACTGGCACCATGCGCTTCACTTTACCGGGGAAATATGATAGCGATTGATAAGGTTAATCAGTCAGTCACTCGCTCACGCAACCGAATTAAGTGCTAATGACACACCCGCCCGCCCCCCCCAACCCCCCGAATCACCGCAATTCACCCTCAACCAGACTGAGCTGGCTTCAGCCAACCAATGACATTCCTGACAGCAACCTCTTGCGTAATGTAGAACTGCACTGACTTTCTAATCAGGTAGAAAAGGCGCCATCAGAATGGATTACAGAATCTAGACCTGGGGTTCCCAAATCAGGGGTCAGGACCCCAAGTGTGGTCGGAATGCTCATTATGGGGGGTCAAAGATAGGTCATGGAGTAGGTGGGGTCGCTGAAGTACCCACAGGGAATGGGTGTACAAAACAACAAAGCAAGGGGTACGAGGTACCATGTGCAATTCGATGTTTGGTAGAGTAACAGTTACTATAAGCATCAACAGTGCATTTGAAGTCCAGCCCAGTCCCTTACGACGCTCCTGATTGGCTGTTGTTAAGCCAATCACAGGGCTGGAAACTCTCAGTCTCTCGAGAGAGCTCACATAGGCAGGATCTATATTCCACCTCTCCTGAGGGATACTTTTGAAAGACGTATATCCCTCAGGAGAAGTGGAACGTAGATCCTACCCATGTGAACTCTCGAGTGAGACTGAGAGTTTCCAGCCCAGTGATTGGCTTATCAACAGCCAATCAGGAGCGTCATAAGGGACTGGCCTAGACATCAAATGCACGGCTGATTTGAATCTACTATAGTAGTCTCATTGAGAGTAAAATAAACAAATTAAATTATAAATATTAATTGTTTTAATATATATATATATATATATATATATATATATATATATATATATATATATATACACATGTATATTATTTTATTGGGGGTCGCATTGAACAAGGGAAAGTGCTGAATGGGGTCGTACTAAAAGAAGCCTGGGAACCCCTGATCTAGCTAGGCCAAAAGTTCAAGCGCTGGGACCTATAAGGTTATTTAGTGCTGAAAGGGAAATTGACAGTAAGAAAGAGTATATGAAATGAAGTATAGCAGGCGTTGTAGCTACGGGCCGAAGGGACGTTGCAATGAACCTTAAATAATGCCTACAGTATACCACGTGAGGTGCACTGACGGCACTAACTCCCTACGGGGGAGAGGTAAATTGATAAGTGATGCCGGAGGGAAGAATTTGGATTTACGGATATTGCTTAGCAACTGAGGAAGATATTATATGTCATATCATCTTTCACAAAATTTATGCAGCACATAAAATCAATATTTAATGTCACGTGAGTGTGGTTTCGACGACATGTCAAATTCATGATAATTTTCACATATATTCTGCTATTACGAACATTATCCACCTATCTATTTGAAACCCTTCACCAGTGATTGTTTTGCCATAAGTGTATTGTTACTTTGAAAATTATCAATGCGCTTTATCAAAACCTTCCAACATACCCAAAAAATGTGTTCTAGCATGAGGAGTGGACCGTGGTGTTGCATGTGGGAGGTGTCTTCGTCAACCAAAAACACGGCTTCGACAGCGAGGGCTGCAAGGAATTCTTCATCGGCGCTGGTTTCTCCGCTGACTGACCCTTCCAAGGAATCCTCTGAGGGGTAAGGGAAAGGGTTATTAGTATCGTTAGGGAAGAAGAAGAATACAAAGAAAAGGTGACCGGAATTGGACTTGGAATATGGAATTGAGGCCAAGGCCAAGCACTGGAACCTATGAGTCATTCAGCGCTGGAAATAATGTCAGGAGAGGGTGGACAGTAAGATAGAAAAAAGAGAGTATGAACGGAGATATTGCATGAGGAATGAAAGGACTGCAACTAGGGGCCGATGGAATGCTACAAAGAACATCAGGTAATGCCTACAGTGTACCGCATGAGGTGTACCGACGATCTTAATCTCCTACCGGGAAGAAAGGTAATCATTCAAACCTAAAGATCTGCTGTTTTCGGGTGTTGTTTTATGAATCTACGATTTCCCCAAAAACTAAAGTAGAAGCGAGATAAACTCAATTTTTAACGAATGAAGTAACTGATATTTTGCGTCAAAGGCTATTAAATTTTTAGAGCAATGTCGTTGTCGTATAGGCTGACGTTCGTTGCAAGCTAACAGAACTTAGGCCCTACGGAGTTGACGGAGAACCATTATAAAGAATCTTCTTCATGATTCAGATGAGTTTGATTAAACTAGATTTTTATGGTATACCCCAAATACCTCCACTTTTTTTCTCATTCTTCTGCCTTGCCTACTTACATAACTGTTAGAATGTTTTCATTGAACGATGCGTAGATGAAAAACAAGTCTTTTCACGTCATAATATAATAGCAATGAACTAGTAATACTACTGTGAATTTTGTCTTAAACTCAAGTCATTTGATTGATCAAAACAGCAGCTTCTGTCTAACGCTAATTCAACAAAATTAATAAATATATACACAAATCTTGAAGGTTGTATACTACTGAGTTAGACGGAATACTAATTATGTTACATAGACCACTCAGAATTTGTAATTACCTTCGGGAGGAGCTAGAATCCTTGAGGCGGCTGCAAGGGCAGGGGTGTGTCTAGGATTCAGAGCAGGGCACAGATCGGTCAGACCAGAGAGGTCTGGTTCGACCCATTCTCTGGCAAGCACCCCGTGTTGAATGGCCCTTTCAGTGTCCACGATCTGACACAGGTAGAATTGGCATTAGTCTGGCTTGTTTTAAGAAAAATGTAATTTGACTTTTGTTTTAGCTGTGAGTGGAAAAAAGATGATAGAAATAAGGATGAAAGACAACAAATTACAGACTTTTCTATGGAAAGGGATGACAGTGGCATGTATAGATATTGTATGGAAAGTGGAAAATAATGCCAAGACCTCCACTTAGATGAACTGGAAACAAAAATTAAGATATTTATGACTATACTCGGTTTTTTTTTTTTCATCTGTCCATCCGCCTGTGGTGTTTGCGTATGGTAACACTGCGTCCCGGGCTTTAGATAGTTGCATTCAGCTTACATTCAACAACAATAATAATATCCTATTTCGAATATTAACGGTGTACTTCGCATAAGTAAATTATTAAAACACTTTTCAGTTGCAAATATACACCCAGATATCCTTTTATTTACCTAAAACTTACATTTACCGTAACTATTTAAAGCCCGGGACGCAGTGTTACCATACAAAAACACTACAGGCGGATGGACAGATGGAAAAAAACAGAGTATAGACGTATATCGCTACAAGTTTGTGGAAAATGAAAATGAAATGTTGAAAAACTCAGAATTCGCTAAAAAGAAAATAGAGGGTACAACCGAAAATAGACGTGACCCCGATATGAGAAATGGCCTGGAACTCAAAATTAAGATGTTTGAGGGAAATGAAACTTGTGTTAAAATAACCGTCCTCTCTGGGACTGCTTTCCTTCAAGTAACCCTAAACAATGGAAGTATATATGAGTTTGAATAGATAGGTCAAACTCATATACATATGCGTGCTTACTAACTATGCCCCTCCCCAATGCCCACCTCCTCTCCCAAATAAAAAAACAAAAACAAATAGAAACACTACCTTCGTCACCAAATCGTGCATGATTCCATAATGCATGTGTGCCAGACCGCGAGACTGGCGAGTGTACACGTCAGTCGTTTTTGCCAGACGGGATCGATATTGCTGGGTCAACTCCTTGATTCTTGCGATCTCTCGCAGGGCTGTCTGCTCGCTGTGCGCTCTGCCTTCCTCTGCTGCTTCGACCTTGGGTTTCGTTGGTCGAGAAATAGGGGAGAAAGACAGTAAAATGATAATTTGCATGAAATGACGAGAAGTGTGACTTCGACCTATGGTTTCGTTGGTCGAGAAATTGGGGAGAAAGATAGTGAAATGATAATTTGCATGAAATAACGTGAACTGTGGCTTCGACCTTGGGTTTTGTTGGTCGAGAAATAGGGGAGGATAGTGGAAAGATATTGTATGAAATGACGGGAGGTGTGACTTCAACTTATGGTTTCGTTGGTCGAGAAATTGGGGAGAAAGATAGTGAACTGATAATTTGCATGAAATGACGAGAAGTGTGGCTTCGACTTGGGTTTCGTTGGTCGAGAAATAAGGGAGAAGGATAGTGAAATTATATTGTATGAAATGACGGGAAGTGTAACTTCGACCTATGGTTTCGTTGGTCGAGAAATAGGGGAGAAAGATAGCACAATGATAATTTGCATGAAATGCCGAGAAGTGTGCCTTCGACTTTGGGTTTCGTTGGTCGAGAACAGGGGCGAACGATAATGAAGAGATGAAACGACAAATGTGAATTTCTAAAGTTCCTAAAATTTTCTTTATGCTAGCGCAGAGTGCATATTTTTTAGCTGTTATTATTATTAACCTATTTAGCTCTGGTTAGTATATAGAATCTAATAAATTCTTGGCCTGTACGCTATTGCAATCATCTATCACGTTTATACACATATGCACAAATGAAATAGAAAACTATACCTCCATTGTTATCTTAGACCTCTCCTTTTGCAAAATAGAATATTTACCGCACCCCCTCCCCCCGACCCACAAGGCAAACAAGCAGAGCAAACAACAACAAGCACACACAGAAACACACACGACAGAAACACAGACACACCCACCCACACGAGAGGACGAAATCGTTATCAACTAATTCCCCTTCAGTTAACATATATGAAAATATATTAATTCCGAGGTAGAGCGAATTGGATAATAAAGGACATTTGCAGCTTAATGCATATTATATGAATCACAGTGATGTGATAAAATTTACACACACACACACACACACACACACACACACACACACACACACACATATATATATATATATATATTATATATATATATAATTATATATATAGATATATATATATATATATATATATATATATATATATATATATATATATATATCCTTAAATGATGCTGATACTCCCCAAGACACCTTATGTAGGCAAATGATCCCAGAAGACGAGAATACCAATAATAAGCCTAGTCCTGCAATAAAAGCCCTATTTTAACGGACAGCCCGCCATTTGAAAAGAAGCACGTCCCATATTGAAGAATGCGAAGAATTTTGTAATATGGGAGAGACCACAACATTTGAGTAGTTTGCACAGTCGTAATTTTCGATAAACTTTCTCTTCAAGACAACAAACGAATTTTAATACACTTGGCCAGGATCCTGTTGGCGCTAGGTGACTCTGCACATGACCATCCGAGATATTTAATGCAAAACGAAACTTCTGGTTAGTCACACAAGCACTTTCATCTGTTGATCATTAACGTATAGTTCAGACGAATGTCAACAGGCCAACGTTATACTCTCTCCAGAATGACTCATGAAGAATTTGTGCTAAACGAAAGCAATATTGGTGTAACGTTACTCGGCTACGCCACTCAAGCGTCTTTAATCAATTGCAGGTTTCCCATTCATGTGCTTGAGTGTGAACATTCGTCTTTTAGGACAACTGGTAATAATTTAGAGTCTGATTACTTCAAGACATGGAGAAAGAAAGAGCTGAAGTGTTGATTTCCATTGGTGCAGAATGATTTGAATGATCTGAAGTTATCGAGCATTACAGCTGGGACGGTTAAGTCATGCATAGAAGCTATATACTGATTTTTATTTTCAAATAGTAATAAAAAGTTTAACAGCAAACCAAATAAAGGCTAAAACTTCGTCTAAAATATATTTTGCGATCAACTTTAGCAATTTATTAAAATGTTCGATCTAGCTATAAAGCTTACGTTCACGATAAAAGTAGCCAAAATGTCAATAGAACCGTGTCAGAAAAAAGATGGCTCTCTAGATGATCATGACATTTCCAGTGTTATGCTTATCAGTCAGCCACAATTATTATTAACAATTTCATGAGCTCTGTAGTTTACAGTTATGCGTGAGACTATTGCTTTTACCTTCCTCCTAAAGCTGTTCAGAGTAGGCATGAGTGCATTCAGCGAACGGCGTCCTTCGCTAACAAGAGCGGTCGTTTCTCTGTACTGCTGCTGGAGGACGTGCTGGTTGTATCTCAGCTGGCTTTCTTCCATTTGCTGTGCTGCTTTAATCCTCATAACTTCCACGAGAACCTAGACAGATAGATAGACAGACATCTGTATTTAACTTTTAAAAGTACTCAGCCATTTAGCAATGTTTAACCTAGACAGATAGATAGACATCTGTACGTAACTTCTTAAAGTACTCAGCCATTTAGCAATGCTTAACCTAGACAGATAAATAGACAGACATCTGTATGTAATTTCTGCAAGTACTCAGCCATTTAGCAATGTTTAACCTAGACAGATGGATAGACAGACATCTGCATGTAACTTCTTAAAATACTCGGCCATTTAGTAAGGTTTATCCTAGACAGATAGATAGACAGGCCATCTGCAAGTAACTTTTAAAGTACTCAGCCATTTAGCAGTGTTTAAATGTATAGTAGTACACCTCCATTAGCATGTTTATTTTGATAATCCTGCCCATACATACTAAGACTAGTAGAATTTCATGTTGTCTGGCCAAATATACTTGTGGAAGTGCAGAGTGAATAATGCAAATAAAAAAGTCAAGCTTTTAAAGATTAATATTATTGTTTGCATATAGTACAGTGGAGTAAGTAGAAGTGAAAAAGTGAAAATATTTTTAGATACAAAGAGACAGTAAAAAGCTTAGCTTATGTGAAGAGATGAAACTGGGTACTTTGAAATAGTTTGTGAATGTGTAGAAAATGGGGGACGATAGTTTGGTAAAAAAAATAAAAAATAAAAAAATGCATATTGGTCGAGCCAAACAACTAGCGGATCTAGAACAATTTCATGGGGCAGGCGGGGAACCAATTTTCATATTACACACACACACACACACACATGAAATGGAAAGCATTCATATATCGTGAAGACTATTGTCATTATTATTGTTATTTTTTATAACAATTTTATTATTTCTATAATAGCTATTTTATTTTTTCCATTTTTATATCTCTCATTTATGTTATTATTATCTAAATATTATTATTATTTTGCCATCGCTTTTAAGGGGGGGGGGGGGGGCACGTGCTGAGGTGCACCCGCCCGCCAAACTGGATCCGCTAGTGGAGCCAACAATGTCATGTATATGGAGCGGCTAATGTGAAAACTTAGGGTGTATGTGTGTGTGTGTGTCTGTGTGTTTGTGAGAGAGAGAGAGTGAGAGGAAGAGGGGGGGGGGGGGGTTTGGGGTGCGGCGGTTGGGGGGGAGAGAGGAACCAACCGAAACCAGACGAATTCAATCTAAGAGAACCTTTTCAATGTCAGAGTCAAGCTTATCCTTGATCGCCGAGTGCGGAGCAGCCCCGTGTAATTTGAGCTCAATGATCTGGTCTGTCCTTGCAGTTCGATTGCTAAGGCGTTGGTGCAGCAGCTGTTGCATCTGGTCGTTGAGCTGTTGCACCGACTCGTCCCAGACCTCGCTGTAGTGTTTCACCAGACTTCTGCGCTCCTTATCTGCCACGTCCTGATAAGAAAGAGGAAGAAGTGAGCAAAACGGTTTCGGACTAGATTATCGTTACTCGCCTTCGCTGGGCGAATAGGTTAAACGCCTAATAGATTTTTTTTGTTTTCTTTGGTATCTGTTCCAATTTTGATACACAAGACACCATTTCTATATTTTTTTTTTTCTAAATGCTTGGATAGCTCTGGATAATAATGACAATAATAATAATTATTGAAACTCCCACACATATTTCAAGTTTAGTTATTTACTGATTTTACCTACGGATAGAATTTGGAAAAGCCATTTTTCCCTTAATCTACGAGTATAAGCAAAAATAATTGCGCATTAGTAACAGTAAAATCTCCAGAAACTATATGTAAGGTGAAGGATACTCCATATAATTTAAAACAGGAAGAACCTGTCAATTATATATATTTAGTACTTCTTAACAAAGGCTCTGGAACAACGAATATGAAGAGACAATTAAGCAGCAGGGAAAGATCACAAGAGATCGAGATTAGATTGTGGAGTGATTAGGACACAATGACTCTTAGATAATCAAGCTGCGTATAGACTAACTCCTGCGTCGTCACTTATTCTGGTTCCATGACCCACTTCGTTTAAATAGCGATGGGCCGAATTGTTGTTCTCGATGGTGTGCTTCACACACACACACACACACACACACACACACACACACACACACACACACACACATATATATATATATATATGATATATATATCTATATATATGATATATATGTATATATTGACTGGTAAAAGTGTTCTGTAACAACAGAATTCCATCTAATAAAAGGAGCCCATAAAAACACCAAAATGTAGAGAGAAAAGTACTATATTTCAGAGACTGCTGTCTCTCTCTTCAGGTATATGAATGAGAAAAGTTTACAGAAAAGGTGGTATTTATACCAAGAGATTCGTCCACAAGTAAGCCAATTTAGGTCACCCCCGCTGATAATCTTCCTTTAATCTTCTTAAGCGTTGGTTGAATGAACACTGCGTCGACGATGTCTGATGTCCAATTCCCTTTTGAGATGTTCATTACCTGCTTCTCTTTTATTAAGGCCGATTCCATCATTTGACTCTTGTACCGGCAGTTGCTGCTATAAATTACATGTGACATATTCCAGTTTATTCTATGGTTATGTTCATTTATATGATTGAAAATAGCCGAGTTCTGTTGTCCATACCTAACTGACCGTTTGTGTTGTATTAATCTCTGGGGAAGTGATTTACCTGTAAATCTGATGTAAGATTGGTCACAGTCCTGGCATGGGATCTCATATACCCCAGAGTCTTTGGGCGATGTCTTTTGTTGGACGTTAATCAGGGATTTGGCTAAGGTATTTGGGTAGGTAAATGCAAAAGGGTTGGATTTCCCAAGGGTGTGAGTTACTCTCTTAATCGTCTCCAGGTGGGGAATTTTTATTTTATTGTTGGGTGTGTCTCTGGTCTTGTCTTTAGGGGGTCGGTAGAAAATTACGTTTGCTTTTTGAATTGCTTTCTCAATTATATGGTCAGGATACTTTAAAGATGAAAGTTGCTTGCGAATTAGTTCAAATTCTTTTTCCAGGAAATCTGGGGAACAAATTCGTAAGGCTCTTAGGAATAGGTTGCTGGCTAGACCTATCTTGATAGTATTGTCATGATATCTAAAGTAGTGAATATATGAAAGTGAGAACGTTGGTTTTCTGTATATGGTAAATTTGTATTCTGTCGTGTCTCTGATTATTAAAACATCAAGAAAAGGAATTTTGTTGTCTGTTTCCCATTCAACTTTAAATTTGATGCTGGGCACTAATGCGTTTAATTTTGAGAGGAATTCATTAAAATTACCCCACTTATTATCCCAAAATGTTAGTATGTCATCCACGTATCTCATCCACAGCATGTTTTTGGGTTTTATTGCATTTATTACTGTAGTTTCAAAGTATTCCATGTACAGATTGGCTAAAATAGGACTTAAAGGACTACCCATACTACACCCGAATTTTTGCTTGTAGAATGATTCCCCGAATGAAAATACGTTATTAGATGCACATAATTCAACTAACTTTATTATTTTGTCAAGTGCCAAAGGGAAATGATCTGAATAGGGGGATAATTTTTCCCTTAAAAACTGAAGAACGTCCTGTACTGGTACTTTTGTGAATAGGGAGTCTACGTCAAGGCTTAAAAGTTTTATGTTGTGAAGTGGTATATGTGCTTCTCTGAATTTGTGACAAAAGTCTTCCGAATGTTTGATGTGACTGGGAGAAAAAGTGCCTAAAAAAGGAGAAAGGAGGCCAGCTAACCATTTAGAAATTTTGTAATTGAAAGCTCCGGCGCATGAAACGATGGGTCTGAATGGAAGATTGTCTTTGTGAGTTTTGGGAAGACCATAAAAGTAGGGTAATTTAGGATTAATTACTTTAAATTTCTCTAATAGTTCAATACTCTTTTTGTCTTGGCCAATTAATCTTACTTTCTGAAAAAATTCTGTGGGAACGTTCTGGAGGGGATTTTTCGTCAGTTTTTCGTAAGTATTTGTGTCGCTAAGGAGCTGGTTGATTTTGTCGAGGTAGAAGTCTTTGTCCATTATTACAATTTTGCCGTCTTTGTCGGATCTACTTATTATAACATCTAACTTTTTTAGCGAGTGGATGGCTATCATGAATCTGCGGGGAACTGTTCCCCGCAGATTCATGATAGCCATCCACTCGCTAAAAAAGTTAGATGTTATAATAAGTAGATCCGACAAAGACGGCAAAATTGTAATAATGGACAAAGACTTCTACCTCGACAAAATCAACCAGCTCCTTAGCGACACAAATACTTACGAAAAACTGACGAAAAATCCCCTCCAGAACGTTCCCACAGAATTTTTTCGAAAAGTAAGATTAATTGGCCAAGACAAAAAGAGTATTGAACTATTAGAGAAATTTAAAGTAATTAATCCTAAATTACCCTACTTTTATGGTCTTCCCAAAACTCACAAAGACAATCTTCCATTCAGACCCATCGTTTCATGCGCCGGAGCTTTCAATTACAAAATTTCTAAATGGTTAGCTGGCCTCCTTTCTCCTTTTTTAGGCACTTTTTCTCCCAGTCACATCAAACATTCGGAAGACTTTTGTCACAAATTCAGAGAAGCACATATACCACTTCACAACATAAAACTTTTAAGCCTTGACGTAGACTCCCTATTCACAAAAGTACCAGTACAGGACGTTCTTCAGTTTTTAAGGGAAAAATTATCCCCCTATTCAGATCATTTCCCTTTGGCACTTGACAAAATAATAAAGTTAGTTGAATTATGTGCATCTAATAACGTATTTTCATTCGGGGAATCATTCTACAAGCAAAAATTCGGGTGTAGTATGGGTAGTCCTTTAAGTCCTATTTTAGCCAATCTGTACATGGAATACTTTGAAACTACAGTAATAAATGCAATAAAACCCAAAAACATGCTGTGGATGAGATACGTGGATGACATACTAACATTTTGGGATAATAAGTGGGGTAATTTTAATGAATTCCTCTCAAAATTAAACGCATTAGTGCCCAGCATCAAATTTAAAGTTGAATGGGAAACAGACAACAAAATTCCTTTTCTTGATGTTTTAATAATCAGAGACACGACAGAATACAAATTTACCATATACAGAAAACCAACGTTCTCACTTTCATATATTCACTACTTTAGCTATCATGACAATACTATCAAGATAGGTCTAGCCAGCAACCTATTCCTAAGAGCCTTACGAATTTGTTCCCCAGATTTCCTGGAAAAAGAATTTGAACTAATTCGCAAGCAACTTTCATCTTTAAAGTATCCTGACCATATAATTGAGAAAGCAATTCAAAAAGCAAACGTAATTTTCTACCGACCCCCTAAAGACAAGACCAGAGACACACCCAACAATAAAATAAAAATTCCCCACCTGGAGACGATTAAGAGAGTAACTCACACCCTTGGGAAATCCAACCCTTTTGCATTTACCTACCCAAATACCTTAGCCAAATCCCTGATTAACGTCCAACAAAAGACATCGCCCAAAGACTCTGGGGTATATGAGATCCCATGCCAGGACTGTGACCAATCTTACATCGGATTTACAGGTAAATCACTTCCCCAGAGATTAATACAACACAAACGGTCAGTTAGGTATGGACAACAGAACTCGGCTATTTTCAATCATATAAATGAACATAACCATAGAATAAACTGGAATATGTCACGTGTAATTTATAGCAGCAACTGCCGGTACAAGAGTCAAATGATGGAATCGGCCTTAATAAAAGAGAAGCAGGTAATGAACATCTCAAAAGGGAATTGGACATCAGACATCGTCGACGCAGTGTTCATTCAACCAACGCTTAAGAAGATTAAAGGAAGATTATCAGCGGGGGTGACCTAAATTGGCTTACTTGTGGACGAATCTCTTGGTATAAATACCACCTTTTCTGTAAACTTTTCTCATTCATATACCTGAAGAGAGAGACAGCAGTCTCTGAAATATAGTACTTTTCTCTCTACATTTTGGTGTTTTTATGGGCTCCTTTTATTAGATATATATATATATATATATATATATATATATATATATATATATATATATTTATGCATTTGTAAGGCTTATATACCAAAAGGTGTCTTTCATATCCTGATGATCAACTATTGGTGTAGCAAACGCGTCGTCCTTTTTTTTTTTTTTTTTAATTTGGTTGGAAACCAGGAAAACGGCATATATGTCATCGTTAATTATCATTTGATACTTTTTGCAAACTAATGACTTGGAACAACAACTGTTAGGTCCTAAATGTCCTGGGAGAAAAATATATGTTTTCCTAATGCGATTCGAGGCGTCAGTTAATCTAACAAGTTTTCTGCTTCAGTTACAAAGAGGTTTCTTGCTTTCCTTTACATCTTTCAGGAAATTACCGCCTTTGTGTCAAGCAGCCAATATTGGTGCAAAAGCTTAGGATAATTAAATTAGCCTTACGCCATCTCGAGCTATTGCTTCTTCGAGTTACCATAATGAACGTACCTGAACTTCTCTAAGTGCCGCACGATAAGACTGGTGAAGTTCGGTAACATGTTCGGTGATTCTCCGAAGAAGTTCCGCCCTCTCTCTGGCGTGCTCTAGGATTTCTTCGCTATATGTACCTTCCAGTTCTCTCAGTTCCCCGCGCAGGCCTTCGATAACCGCCAGTTTTTGGTCGGTTAGCTCGTGACTCCACTCTGAAAGAAAGGTAAAGAGTGTCTACCATATATGCTGAGTAATCGACTTTCTTTTTAACCTTGAGGTGAAGTAAGTGATTACAGGAACAATAATTGTTAGCGACAGTTAAACCGTTATGTCCATACAGTTGAACGTTATAGCAAAATAGCACTAGATGCGCATAAAGTGAAATGATGAATACTAATTAGGAAGATTAAAAAATATGGAAATTTCTCTTTTTTCCAGGTGTTTTATACAAGAAAAAGGATAACAAAATATTCACCCATTGTCTATATATGAAAAATTATTTTACTCATAATTATTAAATAAAAGAAAGTATAAGATAGAGTAAATTTTGAGTTAGTATATCTGAGCTAAAATTCCCACAAAGATTTAAAGTGTTTAGACATTAGGAGGGTCTTGCATGTTACATTTAAATTGAAATAATTTTGAAATTAGATTCAATTATCATCATGTAAATGTGGTAATTTATAATCTATACCTTTACTTAATCGACTTGAACGATGCAATAGACAAAGGGATCTTTCTCCACACAAATTAAACCTAGACTTACACTCAGCCTTCCTCATCTAACTTACGTTTCAGTTGACACAGACTGTCATGGAGATCCTCGGGTATTTTGAGCTTGGTAGCTGCGTGCTCCCAGTGGTCGTTCATCTTCTTCAGGGCCTTCTCCGTCTCTCCGCGTCCTCCTGCAGGGACTTCCTCCAGGCTTCCTGCCGACACTCGCTCTCAACCACTGCGTTGACCTCGCCACTCAAGGCAGCCACTTCCACGTTTCCCACCTGGGGGAGTCGTTACGAAGATACCAGAGTCATATGCTGAACTATAGGCCATGATCACTAGTACCATTAAGCTGTTTCTCACTTGCATTATGACCTGTCTTTCATAAGTATTTATCATTTCTCTTTCTTATCACATTTGCAACTTTATATACAATCTTAAAACGTTATGATTAGACTGATGGTTTTTCACTCAAAGCATTGGAATTTGGTTTCCACTTCCTCTCTACTCTCTGCTCTCTCTCTCTCTCTCGTCCTCATCTCTCTCTCTCTCTCTCTTCTCGCTCTCTCTCTCTCTCTCATTCTCACTCTCTTCGTCTCTCTCATCTCTCGTCTCTCTCCCTCTCTCTCTCTATCATATCTATACTATATATATATATATAGTATAATATATGTATATATATATATATATATATAATATATATATATATATATATATATACACGGAACTTATTTTTAACTGAGATATCCTCACCATAGTGCATCCTTGTTTGACCAGGGAGTGCAGGATCTTCTCCCGAGTATGAAGTGCATCAGTGAATGTCTTCCCGGCTTTGTTAGCATATTGGACCCCGGAGTCCTCTTTGCTGATAACCAAATCATCATCGCTGAAAGTCAGATTAGTTGAGAGAAAATTCGAAACACTACAAACTTACAAATTTCACTAGAAGAAGAAGAAGACGAAGTAGAAGTATTAGATGTAATAGTAGTAGTAGTTTTTTACGGGCTGCAAGAGCTCTCGCTGCCGTAAAGCCAGCTTAATAATAATAATAATAAAAAAACAAGCAGTAGTTAACACAGTATAACTAATACTGCTTAGTATTAGAATGTGCAAAACCGCAACTTATAATTTGCCAGTTGATAGTTAGGAATTCAAAAAACGCCTTGAAAATTTCAGGGCGCCGTTATCATGTACTTACCAAATGTTGCAGTAGTTTACGGTAATACTTAGCACAAAACATTCACTATTATCTGTGGGTTTCAAGCGATTGCTTATCAAAGCGCAAAACCTTCGGTGGATCGATCGTCTGGCCTGTAAAATGTTACAAGCTGACGGTGCAATGCTATTTCTAAAATTCTTCTATCGAAATGACAATTTATACGACCTTAAAGACTTTTTTTCAATCTTGAAAGTTAGTCTTACACAAAAGTTTTCTCACTTACCTGATTATATGAAAGTTACCGTAGATCGTCAATTAAAAGAATTCCGCATCCTCAGACATTTATTCCATTACATTTCTCTTTCTTCAAAACGATTATAATAAGAATCCTTATTCTATCAAAAATATTAGCTAATTCAACTGCGAGTTGTGAACAATTCTAGAGGGTTATTTTCGTTATTTATTTCTTTGTCTTAAATGTAGTCTTATAAGATTAATCACATATAACCAAAGGATGTAATCTAACATAATAAAATAACTCGTAGTTATAAACTAATAGTAACTTAGTTAATAATATAATGCAGGAAAGATATTGATTTAGATTTAGATTATTCAAGAGATGGAAATGATGCCAAGAATACGACTCGGGGAAACATGACCTGAATAATTGAACCTTAAAAAGAAAACTTCTTTGAAACTAACTCATCTATGTTATGACGAAGTCTCTCCTTGATTTTTGTAGCTCTTGGCCCAAGCTGAGGCTCACTGGCTTCTTCAGACGAATCTTTAGCTTCTGCATTTTCCTTCATGTTGCAGTGAATAACGTAACTGAAATGAACGTCTGCTGGAAGGACGCCGTTGCCATAGCAACACTTTAATATTCCTTAACATTATGATACAGAAATACTTATTAACAAATTATTTGTATTTATCGACTATATTATATTTTTAGTTTATTATACTGTTGTATTTTACATTAAAATGAGGACAATTTCAACATCCACTTGAGTACGTGGTTGACGCTGAATGTTTTTCCCTCTTTTTCAGCAAAATAGTAGTGTTCTCAATGATACTTTTAACATTCATGTTAAACAAAATGTAAACATAAGGGGAATTTTGCTATTAGATATTGAAATTTAACAGCGTAATTACTGATTATCATAATCATTTATAATTTAAAAGACTAATTGCAGAAGACGGGTACTCACACAAACACCAATAAATTACAGCTTAAAAAAAGGAATTTGGGACCAGAGTTGTTGATATGTATATGCTCACTTTATTGATTGCTCTATAATCGAAAAACATATTTTAGATAAATGATAAACAAAGAAGAATTTATCTACCATTAATATTAATCAAGAAAGAACGCCTCTGCCCCATGAGGAACAAGTTTCAAGATGTCGGCGTGAACACGTTTTCTTTAAAATTTGTTGGAAAAGTGACATATACTAGTGAAACGCATTTGACAATTAATTTTATTCCATTGTTCATTGATAGTGTTTTGCTTCATAGCAGTTTTTGGGGGACACTCGGTGGACATATATATTGTAAAAGAGACGTAAGTCTAATAGTGTGTTGTTCCGTTGCCTCGTAGGTAATCGAGAGCAAATCAGGCATGGGTTTGGGTAATGTGGACCCATACGGGCCTGCGCCTTTTCCATTTTCGTGTCCGTATTCATCCTACACTCTTCCTGATCCTTCTGGCCTTCGTAACGGTCAGGCAGTAGATTGCCTAACTTGAATTTGCAAGGTTAAATGTCCTAAGTGTAGGTCTATATAACCGACGGTAGCCTAGGCATACGTATTGTTTACCCCACGTTAGGTAGGCTGCTTTTTAGTGATATAACCTTAGGATGAATTCTGAGTAGTCATTTATTGATAAAAAGCCAAGTCTGGCTTATTACCTACTCAAAGTTTAAAGTATGAGCCTGAGCTAGGAAAATTTCATAGGCTGTTTTACCCTGTGACGTAACGTCTAGGTAGCTTAGCCTAAGAATGATTTAATCTGTAGGCTAAATGTCCCCCCCTAATAGCAAATGACCGTCATTTTTAAATGGTCGACACACCTCTCAATGGCAAGAAGACTGCCTGTTATTTTCAGCAGCCGTGTTGGCCCCAGAGCAGACTGATGCACATTCTTCCAAGCCTTTCATTTGAATTTCACCCCCACTTACATCTTACCTACTGTTACTTCTAAGGGCAGCAGTTGCGAGATTTTCTCCAGGTATCACTCCTAGAGTCTTTGTCTTGCAGACCGACAATTTTGCGCCCCCTTTTCTGTGCAATTAGGGTAGATCATCACAGCAGGCCACGCAGGCCACCTACCATCAATGCAAGCCACCCTCCGAAAAAGTACATTATAACGCGTCCTGACACCCGAGATGGGCATCAGTCGCGACTTGTTGTTGGTGAGAAACGGAGCTAAAGACCTCTACTCTCCTTTCGAAGTAAGTATTTTCCCCAAAGTTAGAAATTAAGGCCAAATTTTAAGATTTAAACAGATTTAAACAGAGGGTACTGAAAACGGTCTCAAAC
The DNA here is from genome assembly GCF_015104395.2 of Macrobrachium nipponense. NCBI lineage: Eukaryota > Metazoa > Arthropoda > Malacostraca > Decapoda > Palaemonidae > Macrobrachium > Macrobrachium nipponense. The sequence continues at coordinate 19,020,990 of NC_087205.1, read as the reverse complement.
GTAGTGCAAATCTCACCAAAACGCGTTCAACATTTTTACTTACAACTCGAGGTATTTAGAAGATTGACGCCATCTCGATGTTTACGGAGTAGCTTGTGTCAATAAACTAACCATTTCCTGTGATAAATCCGCACACCACCTGTACCCACAGACGCTGGAGCACTTTTATCACACAATCGAAACACGATTTCCTCATCAACAAGAAGCCAGGCGTAAACAGCTGTTGGGGTAGAAGATGACGAGAAGCGTGCTCTTGGCTAATTTTTAAATAAGTAGTAAAACATCAATATTTTACATAGGGGGAAACATCAGTACAGGCCAACCCTCATCACGGTAGACGGGTCTTATTCACTCGATATTTAATTGGTGAAACATGAATACAATTGCAACTCTAAGCATACCATTTAAAAGACTGAAAGTTTTCGTCAACATATTGTGATATATGAAAAGCCCATACGAACTAAAATAAGCATGGGGTGAGCTCTTCGTAAAAATATGTTTTCAAGGCAGTTTTGAAATCCAATATGGCGGCTACTTTTTCATGGACGGTTCTCATCAGTGACGGACACCATCCTTTCCCCAGCCTTCCCAGCACTCCATTTGAACAATGTTAGCGTATGTATGTAACGTTTATTGATCTTACTCAAGATTGCAGTTGTAATCAGCACAATAAAACAACATTTTGTTGCCTATATTAGTGAAAGTATGAAACTTGTTATTCCCGGGGTTATGGTTGGAACTGAATTCATTCTTACCTTGTAATCGGCGGTTTTTATCCTTCTATGCCATCACAACTGAAACTCCACAGTGCTTATTTGATTGTTATTATACACATTTTGGTCTCAGTTCACTCCACATTGCACTTTAAACCCGTTGCTGTTCCTGGTTTCTAAGCGCGCGCGCCATAAACACAATTACAAACAGCAGACGACGACAGACGACGAAACTGCAAAGTTTTATTCCTTAAACTGTTTACTTTACTCTTTATTTAGTTTAAATTTACATTGTTATTTAAAAATTTTGATTTAATTCATGTATATTATCCCCTTTTTTGCAACCAAACTTACCCCGAAAAATTACAGATATTTCTAACGTAGATAAAATCAAATGTTTCTAACGTTTTCGTACATCTGGCTGCCGAAAACCATAGAGGAACGAATACGGAAAAGTGCATAGAGGAACGACTACGTTTTTTTTTTTTTTTGTTTTTTTTTTGCTTTTTTTTGTTTTTGCTAGCACTTTTCATTGATTTCAGTCTTTATTAGTATTTTGAATTTCTTAAATAATCGTATGCCAGAAATAAATGTAACCTTTAATGTTTGCATGCTTTAATGTTTGCATGCTAAAAGAATGGCAAAATCATCGTTGCCACATTAGTGGAGGCTTCACACATACGCCGTTCCATTATCCTGTTAAGCGTCCGCCCCTGATGAGCTCGCTGCTAAACGTACCGTCACGCTTTTTTTGTAATCAGCGATCATAGCACTGATGATAGTTTTTTCCAAAGTTAATTTGATTTTTGATGCTTGTTATTCATACTGTAATTAACTGTAGGAAATTCTCTCTCTCTCTCTCTCTCTCTCTCTCTCTCTCTCTCTCTCATCTCTCTCTCTCTCTCTCTCTCTCTCTCTCTCTCTCGGAGTCCAGTCACTCGGCAAAGAAAAGTCATCTTCACTCCCGCAATTGGAAGAAAAGTTTGTATCATCACTGGAGGATTCAGAACTAGAGCTCTCATCATCAAATAGGTTATCAATATCACACTCCTCATCTAGTATTTGATTGATCTCACCTGGGAAAAAATATGCTCCTCTTTGGGACATCATTGTGAAAGACGCGAAATCCAATTTGTCTCGAATAAACGCCCGAAGCGTATTGAAAGAAAACCAACGGGACAGGCAGTTTTCTAGCATAAGCGACCACCAGGAAAGAGTTGCCAGGCTGGAAATAAGTTTCCCATGTGCTGAAGTGTTACCAAATGATGTTCCTACACTTTCTATACGAGTAAACGTATTATTACGGGGCTGACGGCTTGACAAGCACAGTTAAAGTCTTGAACGTAATATCCCGTTGAAGGCGCTACCGAGTAGATCGCGGTAAACGTATTATTACGTGGGTGACGCTTAACAGGTTATAAACTGTTTCCATGAATTCTAGTTGTCATAGTAATGCAATAATGATAAAATTGCTTTAATATTTATGTATATATACTTCCAATACATAGCCTAATTTCACCAATTTCAAACGTTTTGTGTGTAGTCTTATACCCAGTTTGGAGTGTGAACACATACCGAATGGCAACAGAGAGAGAGAGAGAGAGAGAGAGAGAGAGAGAGAGAGAGAGAGAGAGAGAGAGAGAGAGAGAGAGAGAAAGGGGCGAGGAACCGAAGAAAAGAAAAGGGATGTCGGTGGAGGGGGGGGGGGGGGTTGGGGAGAGGGTAGGTGGAGCTTTATTACGCGTGTTCGTATCCATTTCTGCATAATGGAGTTTTTGTCTCTTGGTACAAGGACAAGTGTCGTTATTCTTTACGATTAGTGATTCACGATACCCTTATAAATTACGGCACTGGGTGTAATGCACTATAGCAAAATCTCGTTCTGTTAAGAGTGTTCGTTACAGAAATAGGTATTGCCCAAAAACGTGCTTGCACTGTCTCTGAAACCCATAGTAGACATGCTGCTTAGTTTTGTCAATCAAGTTTTTTATAACCAAGTATTTTTTACAAGCTAGCTATTGAATAAATTTGTATTTTTTTCTCAGTCCAAAAACATATGCCCCTCAATGCTACTTCCTCTTTTAACGACTTTCTGGTCATTGCAAATTCGGCCCATAATTTCTTATGGTGCGAAAAGAAACAGACAAAGAGGCCCATGGACCGAAAACGATTGCGTCACACTACGGCGATAATCCAGCAGTAAAACATCTTCATATATTCCAAAAAGTAAATAATAAAGATATATATGCGCATTACGATTATAACAATTACATGTATAGCTGATAACAATCTGCATGAATAACTGGTAAACTGTTCTGCATGACAGTTGAGTATAGCAATTATTTACAATAGGTACGAAAGTCAAGATGTCGTGACGTCATAATACAGAACTTGAAAGAACGTTCTAATTCAGAAAAATAATTACTTAAATTTGAGTCAGAGTCGAGTTACTTTTTCAATAACGAATATTTTCAAATTAATCATCATAAATATGTAAATATTGATGTTTTACTACTTATTTAAAATTAGCCAGAGCACGCTTCTCGTCATCTTCTACCCAACAGCTGTTTACGCCTGGCTTGTTGTTGATGAGAAATCGTGTTTCGATTGTTGTGATAAAAGTGCTCCAGCGTCTGTGGGTACAAGTGGTGTGCGGATTTATCACAGGAAATGGTTAGTTTATTGACACAAGCTACTCCGTAAACATCGAGATGGCGTCAATCTTCAATATACCTCGAGTTGTAAGTAAAATGTTGAACGCGGTTTTGGTGAGATTTCCACTGCCGTGGGCGCCATTTTCAGTTACCCTCTGTTTAAATCTGTTTTAAATCTTAAAATTTGGCCTTAATTTCTAACTTTGGGGAAAATACTTACTTCGAAAGGAGAGTAGAGGTCTTTAGCTCCGTTTCTCACCAACAACAAGTCGCGACTGATGCCCATCTCGGGTGTCAGGACGCGTTATAATGTACTTTTTCGGAGGGTGGCTTGCACTGATGGTAGCTGGCCTGCGTGGCCTGCTTTGATGTTTTACCCTATTTTTATGATGATAATTTGAAAATATTCGTTATTGAAAAAGTAACTCGACTCTGACTCAAATTTAAGTATTATTTTTCTGAATTAGAACGTTCTTTCAAGTTCTGTATTATGACTCACGACATCTTGACTTTCGTACCTATTGTAAATAATTGCTATACTCAACTGTCATTGCAGAACAGTTTACCAGTTATTCATGCAGATTGTTATCAGCTATACATGTAATTGTTATAATCGTAATGCGCATATTATTACTTTATTATTTATTTACTTTTTGGATATATGAAGATGTTTTACTGCTGGATTATCGCCGTAGTGTGACGCAATCGTTTTCGGTCCATGGGCCTCTTGTCTGTTTTCGCACCATAAGAAATTATGGGGCGAATTTGCAATGACCAGAAAGTCGTTTTTTTTAAAGTTAAAAGGCGGAAAAGTTATAGCATTGAGGGGCATATGTTTTGACTGAGAAAAAATAAAAATTTATTCAATAGCTAGCTTGTAAAAAATACTTGGTTATAAAAACTTGATTGACAACTAAGCAGCATGTCTACTATGGGTTTCAGAGACAGTGCAAGCAGGTTTTTGGGCAATACCTATTTCTGTAACGAACACTCTTAACAGAACGAGATTTTGCTATAGTGCATTACACCCAGTGCCGTAATTTATAAGGGTATCGTGAATCACTAATCGTAAAGAATAACGACACTTGTCCTTGTACCAAGAGACAAAAACTCCATTATGCAGAAATGGATACAAACACGCGTATAAAGCTCCACCTACCCTCAATCCCCTCCCCCCCCCCCCCATACATTTTCTCGTTGCTTCCCCCGTTCCTTCTCTCTCTCTCTCTCTCCTCTCGCTCTCTCTCTCTCTCCTCTCTCTCGCCTTCCTTTCTCTCTCTCTCTCCCTCTCTCTCTCTCTCTCTCCTCTCGCTCTCTCTCTCTCTTCTCTGTTGCCATTCGGTATGTGTTGACCTCCAAACTGGGTATAAGACGTACACACAAAACGTTGAAATTGGTGAAATTAGGCTATGTATTGGAAGTATATATACATAAATATTAAAGCAATTTTATCATTATTGCATTACTATGACAACTAGAATTCATGGAAACAGTTTATAACCTGTTAAGCGTCACCCACGTATAATACGTTTACCGCGATCTACTCGGTAGCGCCTTCAACGGGATATTACGTTCAAGACTTTAACTGTGCTTGTCAAGTCGTCAGCCCCGTAATAATACGTTTACTCGCATAGAAAGTGTAGGAACATCATTTGGTAACACTCTCAGCACATGGGAAACTTATTTCCAGCCTGGCAACTCTTTCCTGGTGGTCGCTTATGCTAGAAAACTGCCTGTCCCTGTTGGTTTTCTTTCAATACGGGCTTCGGGCGTTTATCGAGACAAATTGGTATTTCGCGTCTTTCACAATGAATGTCCCAAAGAGGAGGCATCTTTCTTTAGGTGAGATCAATCAAATACTAGATGAGGAGTGTGATATTGATAACCTATTTGATGATGAGAGCTCTAGTTCTGAAATCCTCCAGTGATGATACAAACTTTTCTTCCAATTGCTGGGAGTGAAGATGACTTTTCTTTGCCGAGTGACTGGACTCCGAGAGAGAGAGAGAGAGAGAGAGAGAGAGAGAGAGAGAGAGAGAGAGAGAGAGAGAGAGAGAGAGAGAGAGAGAATTTCCAACAGTTAATTACAGTATGAATAACAAGCATAAAAATCAATATTAACTTTGAAAAACTATCATCAGTGCTATGATCCCTGATTACAAAAAAAAGCGTGACGGTACGTTAGCAGCGAGCTCATCATGGGGCTTAGTACGCTTAACAGGATAATGGAACGGCGTATGTGTGAAGCCTCCACTAATGTGGCAAACGATGATTTTGCCATTCTTAGCATGCAAACATTAAAGCATGCAAACATTAAAGGTTACATTTATTTCTGGCATACGATTATTTAAGAAATTCAAAATACTAATAAAGACTGAAATCAATGAAAAGTGCTAGCAAAAACAAAAAAGCAAAAAAAAAAAAAAAAAACGTAGTCGTTCCTCTATGCACTTTTCCGTATTCGTTCCTCTATGGTTTTCGGCAGCCAGATGTACGAAAACGTTAGAAACATTTGATTTTATCTACGTTAGAAATATCTGTAATTTTTCGGGGTAATTTGGTTGCAAAAAAGGATATAATATCATGAATTAAATCAAAATTTTTAAATAACAATGTAAATTTAAACTAAATAACGAGTAAAGTAAACAGTTTAGGGAATAAAACTTTGCAGTTTCGTCGTCTGTCGTCGTCTGCTGTTTGTAATTGTGTTTATGGCGCGCGCGCTTAGAAAACCATGAACAGCAACGGGTTTAAAGTGCAATGTGGAGTGAACTGAGACCAAAATGTGTATAATAACAATCAAATAAGCACTGTGGAGTTTCAGTTGTGATGGCAGTAAGGATAAAAACCGCCGATTACAAGGTAAGAATGAATTCAGTTCCAACCATAACCCCGGGAATAACAAGTTTCATACTTTCACTAATATAGGCAACAAAATGTTGTTTTATTGTGCTGATTACAACTGCAATCTTGAGTAAGATCAATAAACGTTACATACATACGCTAACATTGTTCAAATGAGTGCTGGGAAGGCTGGGGGAAAGATGGTGTCCGTCACTGATGAGAACCGTCCCATGAAAAACGTAGCCGCCATATTGGATTTCAAAACTGCCTTGAAAACATATTTTACGAAGAGCTCACATGCTTATTTTAGTTCGTATGGGGCTTTCATATATCACAATATGTTGACGAAACTTCAGTCTTTTAAATGGTATGCTTAGAGTTGCAATTGTATTCATGTTTCACCAATTAAATATCGAGTGAATAAGACCCGTCTACCGTGATGAGGGTTGGCCTGTGTTGATGTTTCCCCCTAGGTAGTACTGAATTCCAGAAAGTTCCTAAGGGTAGTTTGCAGAACATCAGGACTGCCTCCGAGTGGAAGGTTAGTCCTTTTTCCCTGATGTTTAGTGTTCTTTTGGGGTGTACTCACCCCTGCCAGGTGAAGGCACAGCACCTGAAGTGAGGTTAACACGTTTCCAGCGATGGGACCCACCAGTGGGTCACACTGTTCTCTCATTTGCTGCAATGTGACCCACTGGTGGGTCCCAGTAGAACAAAATTATTTTTTTTAATTTATCAAAAAAAACTTAAATTTTTAATTGCAATTATTATTTTAGTAGATCATTATTGCTATGAAAGGGTTGAATTATACAAAAAAAATAAAAAACGAAGTTTTATTGAAATAATTGCAAAGAAAATTTGTCTGACATTCAGTATATTAGAAAATTAGTTTTCCATTCCATTTGCTAATGAAAAATCATATCACTAGTTATATTTGAGATTGAAACATGATAAACATAGGTATGGAGTGCCATCACATGAGTCACAATATGTGGAAACCTTTCTTGACTTGATTTTGGCCACTTTGGATCCTTCATTTGCTGCTAACATTTCGTAGCAGCCTCTGCATCGTTTCCTTGTTTTTCTTTTCTGTCCTTCTGCTTCTTTGAGACAATGTGAAGATTTTCCTGAAATATTCATACTTGATTTTCCTGGTTTGTTTTTTTCCTTCATTATACCACTAGTATAGTATAAGACAATAGATTCCTTGAATGCACGTAATGACATTTTTCCCTTGAACAGCAAAGTACTTATTGTAAAGTACCCAAGCATTCACTGTAGAAGTACCAGCAATAAATTCTAATGCTACTTTTCTGTACATTTTCTTGACTTCTTCAGAGGTGAATAATGATGACATTTGATCTGATAAATAAACTCCTTTCTTGCACTTATTATAGTCTAACACACTTTGAGGTGTCTTGATAGGTAAACCAGTCCTTGTGACTGGTTCCATCATCATAGAGAGACTCTTCCCTTGATGGACTGCTTCCTGTTTCTGAATGAATATATTCATCATCAGAAGTGTCTTCTTCAGAAGACAGTTCTTCTTCAGAATTGGAGCTTTCATTTCTATCACATTTTTTTTACTTCCATAAAAGTTGGAAGCCAACATTGTAACACCTGCTATGATGATATGCTGTGTAAAGTTTTGATACTAAGGTAAACAATATATAAAATTACTGATTGATTTATAGAAATTTAGAAAAGATTCAGAACTATGGGTCATATTAGGTCATTCACTGCCTAAGAAAAAAAAAAAAGACAGAAAAGGAAACCCTTACCAAACCCTCAAATATATAAATTACATATAAATAAAAAAAAGAGGAAACCCTAACCAAATCCTCAAAGACGTAAATTATATATAAATATTTATTACATGATAGCAGGTCTCATAGATACAGAGTGGTTAGCTACAATTAAAAAAAAAATTCAAGTGGGACCCACCGGTGGGTCCCATCGCACTGCAGTAATAAAATTTTCATTCAGATGCGATGGGACCCACTGGTGGGTCACGGCTTTTCTTACCTCAACAAAGTCTATCTTGTGAGAGACAAGCATGAACAATCTCTCCCCTTGTTGTCTCCTTTGGTACTGACGATAGAGCAGTTTTACTACTGTCGCAGTACCAGCATTCCAGCCATCATGGCTGTCGCAGGAAACGTGTTAAGTAATGTTATAGGTTTGGTTAGGCCAAGACATATTCCAAGAAAGATTGTAAAAGATTTATTTTTTATTCCAGGAAAGGTTAGGTTTGTTTTCGTCTGTGGAACCTATTCCACATTTTACTTAGTTTAGTATTATTAAGAAATATTAAACTACAATATTTATAGGCAATGATATACTCTGTTCAATGCAGTTAGGGTAAAAAACCGCATGGTACAGGGGTGGACCATGTACGATCAATGTGTACAACCCCAAAAAAAGTACATTATAACGCGTCCTGACATCGGAGATGGGCATCAGACGCGGCTTGTTGTTGGTGAGAAACGGAGCTAAAGACCTCTACTCCGGTGTCAGGACGCGTTATAATGTACTTTTCTTGGGGTTGTACACATTGATCTTACATGGTCCACCCCTGTACCATGCGGTTTTTTACCCTACAGCTCCATAGGTACAAGAATGAGATGTTATTTTGGGCAGACTGTTCGTAAGTGGTGATAAGTTGATCTTTCATCATCCATCCTAGCCAGTATTTTCTTAATTTGTTGTTTGTCATATGAGTATTTTTGATAAATATAATTTTGATGCCCAATCCTAAAAATAGGAGTTATAGTTTCTCACCTAGCCTTTGGTGTGAATTTGGCAAATTTGGTAGTCATGTCTATCAAAGGTTTTTAAAACCCATACGACACTCATTGAAAGATAAAGCAATCCCCCCCCACAATCCCCATGTGAAATTGAGAGTTGTGGATTGGGACAAGAAACAAAAAAAAAAAAAAAAAAAAAAAAAAAAACGAGAGAATAACCTAAAGTAACCTAACCTGACACAGGAACTAGTTCCTTCCAAACTTAACCTGACCTTTGTTATGTATGAGGTTTGTAATGAAAATATGATCAAAGCTGAAGAAGCAGTAGAAAAAATTAAAGCTTCTAAGCCATTGTGTCACCAAAAGTCACAGACTTATAAGGCTTCAGTGTTTCAGTATTAATATATGTTAACAATTACAGAAATGTTCCTAACTCACCTTAAGAAAATCAAGTTTTGCCAAACTTTTCTCTCGGAGTTCATACCTTTGTAGTTACCAAAGATTATACTACACAAGCTTTTATGATACCTAGTTCACAACAGCAGCAGTGTTATTGAAATTTTATGTCATTGTGTCTTCCAGAAGACTTGAGGCTGATGACTTGAAATCCTGGTTTTGAAGAGGAAACGAAAGTAAATGATGAACTGCTCATGTGTCACCTACAGTAATTGGGTAAAGTTGTACATTTCATAGTCATAGAAAGTGACATGAAAAATGGTCAAATTTTTTCTAACTGTCCGTGTACTGTAATCATTTATTTCTCTGTAACCTAAAGAATATGTTGATTTAGTGGTATTTCACAAGAGCACCAGAAAAATGTGTATAAAATAAATTAATTATTTTCAATCATTTTACAGCCTGAACCACTGTAACAGTTGCATTACGAGAGCAGCAGAGATGCTGAATTCCAAAACCAGTCACAATATTCGTGCCAAAAATTGTTTTAACGTGTTAAGTCTGCTTTTGAACTTTGAAAAACTCGCAAGTTTTCATATTTAACCAGAAAATGTCTTGTTTATTATCAGCTACCTAATTCAGGAAAATGCCACAGCAATTTGTTTATCAGCTTAGTTCCACTTTTTGAAGAATTAAATTGGCATACATTACTCAGTTATCCTGTACATTCAGCAAGGTTAAGTATATGAATATTAATAAACAGCTCCGTTGTGGGCATTGAGTCACATGAAACTCCAGTCTAATGCACATATCATTACTGTGCTACACCAGTCTCTCCAGATCTGTGTTATATTTAAGCTCTGGTATTACGCCATATTCTTTGGAAGCTTGAATTTCAAGTCAGTGACCCCTGTAGGCATGCTCCATAAAATAGAGCTCATCTTCTGAGAATATATATGTAATAATAATAGTAATCACCCAACAGAATTGCATCTCCATTTCTTTTTGAAGATAAGTAACAAACTAGCCAGATTGGATATTATAGAAAGGTTTACCATCAACACTGTGAAGCCATACCTGGCTGTTAAAGTTGGAGATATAAATAATAATTTGGGCATAGTTTTTATTGCATTTACTGCCCTCATTCATTTTGTGGGTGGTAGATTATCATAGATTGTGTAAGTTTTCTTTCAATAAATCATTATTAATAGCAAAAATTTGCTTTGTTAATCATGTCAACATCAACAAGAACTGTTACTACTACTGGTGTACAGGCAGTCCCCAGGCGTGTGCCAATAAGCAAAAACCGCCATTAACCAAAACTTGGGGATTTATGGTGCCTATTTCAGGTTTTTCTTTAAATTAATCTTTTCTTTTGTTTTACCTTCCTTCAGGTTAAAAAATAATGACAGAAGATGCTCAGGATTCATCAGCCTCCCCTACAGCAACCAGAGAGCCAATAATGAATGAAAAGTCTGTTAATAGTGATGAATTTCGTAAGCCTCTTTCTGTAAAAAAATCAGAGAAGGCTGCAAAACGTAAATTAAGTTCGGTGACTGATAAAGATGCAACGCACAGTGCACAGAAAAAAAAGAAAAAGACAGACAAACCAAAAAAGAAAAAAGAAAGTAAAGGTGAAAATGAGGATGCCTCTGAAAGTGTAGATAGTGGTTGTATAGCAGATATTTCTGGTGATGTTACGGACTGGCCTCAGGTGAGCATTTGGGAAAACATCTGTACATTGCTGTCAAGCTCATCTGATTTTTTTTAGATACATTTGATGTACTAATCTATTAATAATATTTTGTTGTGGAATACTATATGTATTTTATAGTAATATTGTGGTTATATATTTAATGATTTTGCTATAATATACAGTAATGAAACAATAATGCACCTATATATTTTAGTAATTTTTCCTGATTTGTCTGTCATTTAGGTTGAAACTGCAGTATTAGAAGAAAGAAATTATGTTCTTAGTTTACTTAGTTGGCTTCCAGATTTTGAATGGGTTGTTCCAGATTTAAAGAAACCTAAACCGTCCCCAGAAGAATCTTCTAAAGGTAAGTTGCCATTGTACTGTATAGTATTTTGAATTGTTTATAATGTTTTGCATAGTGTAAAGGTATTATGGACCTAATTGGTAAAGCTGTAGTTATGTTGTTCATGTTTTTTAAATATTGAAATTATCATGGAATATAATTTATCACACTTCACAAATCTCTGTGAATAATTTTGAGTTAGACCTGAGATACCAAAGATTCAAAAGCTAAGTTTTTGAGGTATGCTTTGAACTATTAGCTGCTTATTGACATACTACTTGAAGGCTGTCATTGGGATCTTGTTGTTGAATTTCCTGCTTTCCCTCTCATAAAGAGCTTTGTTCTTTTTTGACACTTATGTAAAGCTGGTGTTTTCATTTGTAGTATAGGTATTGTTTTGGTGGTTTCTCCAGACCATAGTTAAATTGTTTAGCAATACAGTCTAACCTCTTAAATCTGGGAACTTTGGGACCAGGTGTCACTGCCGGGCAACAGAAAATCTTTGAATATAATATACATCTCTAAATATTGAAGCACTTATAAACATAGTATCCCAAGGTAATGCCACATACAAATACCCTAGTTGCCGACTTTGCCTATTAATTGGCTAAGTTTTGACTGCTTTTTATCATTTTATTACTCATATATTTTCACAAGATCATTTTATAACATTTTCACTTTATCATTTTATGTCTTTTTATAACTCATACTGTATAATTTTCTCAAAAATAGTGTATTCTATTTAACACAACCTTCACTCCTGAGTTAGCCTAACCAAATGTCAACTAACATACTTAACTTTTCTCAGAATCTGCAGAATGTTATCGGTGACTTTCATCTCCTAATTTAATATCTACATAGTTATTGCTATTAGTTTCTTTGTCATTTATTTTGATTGTAGATGGTAATGAACACTCCGTTTTAACACCACCATCAGAACGTAAACAAATAATACCGCTATCTGTTCAGGAAAACGAACACTAAAAATTAACTAACAGGTGAAACATTTTTTAGCATAGATTGAGGTTTATGTTTGTGCTTCTTACCACTAGCATCATCTGATTTTATGGGTGGCATATCGAATGGGTAAATATATGTATAGCTATTTGAAGGAAATTATCAAAACCCTATCTTCTATAAGTCTTTCAAGCACTCTAAAAGTAAGGAATTTGCGCATTGCCATATGTCTTATTGTTTTCATTAAAAGATTTTGACTTGGTAGAGACTTCTCAAGTGGAATCTAAAGAAATATTTATTCATTTAAGGGTAATATCAAAAACATGTTTGACTTTACACATTTTCATTACTAACAATTATTTTTATAAAAGTAACTTACCAAGTAGTTACTTTGCTAATGACACGAGGCTAATCATTAGCTAAGTAATTACTTGGTCAGTATATTTATAAAACTTCATTTTATTATATAAAAATAAAATCTTTTATAAATATATATTTATAAAACTTTTTATTATAAAAATAAAATTTTTTATAAATAACTTACCAAGTAAATACTTAGCTAACAATTAGCTTCGTAAGGCTAATCATTAGCTGAGTAATTACTGGTATGTAGTATTTGTAAAACTTCATTTTATTATAATAATATAATTTTCCTAAAAACAAAAGACGTGGCAAATTTTTGCTGTCGGGAAGTTTTAAACAATACGTGGCACTGTCCTCATGGTCGCTCAACAAACTAATGGTGACTGATTCAAATTCGAGACAAACCATGGGAGTTCCCAGACCACAGAATGCCGGTGTAAGAGGTTCAACTTGAATTATGATGGTAATGTAGGTGCAGCAATTACTACTTTTAGGTGCTACTCCATGCTGATTAGGGTCTGAACCATCTTTTGGGTGCAATATTGTTGCTATGACCACAAAGTTTCTTTCAATAAGTGTTCCTGTAACCAACTTTTGTTTACTATGTTGCAAGAGTGTTAATTACCTTTTTCCATTAAGTATCACTTCGGGGTAATTCCCTGAAAGTGTCAAGTAAAATGCACTCCACCATCATTTGAATTTGCTGTGACTTAACTGTCTAGCTTGTTAGGATTAACAGTCAGGGCAGGGTAAGGAATTTTCTTGCTTGGAGGAAAGTCACGTCCTTTTTCCCTTAAATTCTGCCCCTCCTTCCTCCACCATTCTTTTTTGTTAATGTGACTCTGTGTTAGATAAGGGTTTTACTTCTTCTTCATTAAAGTGAAGCAGTTTTTTAATAGTCTGTTAACCTCTTCATTAAATGTTTGCAGTTTTAAGTTTCATACATTCAACTTCCCTGTCAGATATATACTTAGCTATAGACTCCGTCGTCCCCGACAGAAATTCAAATTTCGTGGCACACACTACAGGTAGGTCAGGTGATCTACCCGCCTGCCGCTGGGTGGCAGGAATAGGAACCATTACCATTCTTGAGCCAGATTTTCTCTGTCGCCGGGACTGGTTACATCGTTTGCTAGTTCCTCCTGACTTTGACTTTCGAATTTCATTACGCCGTTGATCTTTTGGACTGCTATTTGGTGACGTATTGGATCTCTGGTTTGGCATACGCTATTGTGGACTTTTTTTTATTTTGGATTTGGAATTTTCTCATAATGTCTGACGTTTCGATTTCGTTCAGTGTGTGTGAATGAGAGTTGTTATGTGAGACTACCGAAAGCTTTGGTAGATCCTCACACCACTTGTAAGAATTGTAGAGGGAATGTATGCTCACAATTGAATGCAAGGATTTGAATGAGGAGGAATGGAAGATGCTTGATTCCTACTTGAGAAAGTTGGAAAGGGATAGGGCTAGAAAAGCCTCTTCCAAGAGTGTGAGTAGGTCGGTCTCTAATGAGCCAGTTAGCGGGCGATTGCCTATCTCTAACCCAATTGTTTCCTCCCATACAGCTGTACCTTCTCAATTATCCGACTCGGCAAGTTCAACATCGGAAATTGCGAGTCTGAAAGCTTCACTTTTGGAAATGGAGCATAAACTAAAGGAATTAGAAGGTAAGCGCAGTGAAAGTGTTCCCAGTGAAGTGGAGGGTGCGTCTGATCGGCTCTCTCGCTCCCAGGTCTAGACCTCTTTCAAGCTCCCAAGCCCAGAGGAGAAGAAATGTCGAAAGCCGCAGGGAGGTTTCAGAGAATCCCCACCGGTCAGGCGTCCCCTCGGCAGATTCTGTAGTTGCGTCCCAGACTGCCAAGGATAGTCGTTGGAAAGACGTCCTGAAACAGTGCTTTTCTTCATCTGATTCGTCTTCGAAGAAAGGATGGAGTTCGGATAGATTATTGAGACCTTCGAAGAGATCGTGGAAGTCTCCAGTAGTTTATTCTAGCCCTGAAGAATTTCCAGAAGAATATCCTCCGGAAAAGAGGAGAAAGGAGGTTTATTCAGAAGCTCCTTCTCCTTCATCGGAGATCGAAAAAGAGGACGTAGCTAGGAAGATTTTGGAGAATATGCAAAAGCAGATATCTTCATTAGTAGGAGTGCGTAAGAAGGATCCTCCTAGGAAGAAGGATAAATTCCTTCCAATTAAAAGATCCCGTCCTATGGACCCTCTCTGAGAGCTCGGACGAGGCTCCTGCCAGGAGCCTGGCGCCAGCCAGACGTCAGGCTCCTGTCAGGCGCAAAGCGCCGTCAAGGCGAGAGGATTTGTATGAATATCTAGAAGAGCCTGAATCTCCTACTAGAAGAAAAGCGCCTGAGGCGCCTGGATCGAGGCGCAAAGCTTCTGAAACTTCAGAAGTCAGACGTAAGGCGCCTGAAACTCCTGAAATCAGATGCAAGGCGCCTGAGACTCCTGAAGCGAGAAGAAAAGCGCTTAGGACTCCTGAAATGAGACGCAAAACGTCTGGGGCGCCTGAATCTAAACTCAAGGCGCCTGAAATGAGGCGCTCGCGCCTGAAGTGCCTGAAACGAGGCGCAAAGCACCTGGAGCGCCTGAAATGAGGTGCAAAGCGTCTGGAGAGCCTGAAACGAGGCGCAAAGCGCCTGGAGCACCTGAAGCGCCTGAAATGAGGCACAAAGCGCCTGAAGAGCCTGATCTTAGGCGTAAAGAGCCTAAACCGACTGTCGAGCGCCCGAATCTCATTTCAGGCGCCTCGTTCCTGAAGCGCCTGCCATCCATCATATGACAAGCAGGTGCAAAGACTTATCCAAACTAGAAGGACCAAGCTTCAGGCGCTATGATTCGGAAGCATTACAGGCGGCCCGCGGTTAACGGCGCTATCACTCAACGGCGAATCGGTTTTACGGCGGTCGTCAAAAATATTCATTAAAAAAATAAGGCATTTTAAAGGTATCTTTACGGCACAAATTTCAGTTAACAGCGCCGCTAGCGCCGTTGTCTAACGAGTTCATACATATGTAGAAAATAGCGTTCAGACCATAAAGGTTATGCAAATTATATTAACAAATTTTATGGAGAGTTATTACGTAGCTATTAGGGTAAAATATATGCCTCTGACGCTGTTCTATGCCGAAAATATCGAGTTACATAAGTGCAAATTTAGCTATGGATGTGTCGATTCATAATTGTTCATGCTTTTGTTTAAAATGTGTGTGAAAATGTATTACGTGAAGGGCATTTTTATTTCTGTACAGAAATATGATACAAAGGCAGCTTTTGAAACTGCCCTTCACGATACCAAATACGATGTTTTTTCATGTTCTTTCTTGTAAGCTGCCGCCTGCCGCTCTTCTGAAAATATCGATTTAAAAAAAAGTGCAAATTACGATCGATGTGTCGATTTTATAAATGTTTATGCTTTTATGTTTAAAATGTGTATGAAAATGTATTACGAATAGGGTATTTTTATTTCTGTGCAGAAATATGATAAAAAGGCAGCTTTTGAAACTCCCCTTCAAGTTATCGACTACGATGTGTTTTTCAAGTTCGTTCTTGTATGCCGTGGCGGCATACAAGAGTTAAAAAAAAAAAAAAAAAAAAAGCCTTTGTAACTACGCTCCACGTTGTCAGGGGATAATTTTTCATGTTCATTCTTGTCCGCCAGTTCCGAAAAATGCATTACGTTATTTTATTAATTATGCATCTTTTCCATAAATTCTTTAAAAAGTTATACATTATTTCACTGTATCCAAGAATATTGTATGTATTCTCATATTATTGTATTTTAAAATACTACGGCAAACTTAAGCCCGTATTCCGCGGAGCGGCCAATGTTGTGGTTTGAAATCAGCTGATGAATACGAGTCTGTTTCACCATAACGCAATTCTGAGCGAATGCTCTTGCTTCTAGTTAGCATAAACGAATATCTAGATACTTGACTTATATGAGACAAAGTTATTTTTCCTTATACAGCGTTTTTTTAGGTGGAAATATTTATTGAATATGTCTCGTTGTGAATGTGAACTACTATTTTTTTCGTTAACAGATTACGTTGGCGGCATGTTTATTGCGTAAAAAATTACGTGATTCCGTTCGCAATACGTAATCCTTTATATCATCGTTATACGAACTTTACGTTATTTATCTTATATCGGCGTGAAACCAACAGTAAAATGTGTTCTTTCAAGCACAGTAGTTTTGATTAAAATTATTTTATCCCAATTTTATCTATGGTTGTGTGTGATGGCAGACGTTTACTGCAGTTTTATCCTTGTTGCCGATGTACGATAATAGTCATTAGCAGCTTGAACAGTTTTCTCAGCTTCAGTCATAATTAGGTTTAAATTTAACGGTATATTTCCCGATTGATCTTTAATCTATATTGATCTCTGATCTATAGCGAATAAAGTTATTACATTAAGATATCTCAGTTCTATTCTATACATAACGCCATTTATAACAAATACGGTAATGTTGCACTGTAGTACGATGATCGAAATACAAGCCAAACAGATGTTATCCAGTTCGGTTGTACTTAGAAAAAAAAAAGTAGTTTTCTCGTTCGGTTGTTCATGGTTGTACACGTTCACGCAACGAGTATAACGTTAAAACCATACTTTCACCATTCTCTTTTGCTGTTATTGAACTTATGTAACTAGAAGATGGATAAAGTTAGGCCATTGTAATTTGATCTCTCATAAAATCGAACTATCGTAAGACTAATGATCGTAATTTGAACACTACAGCTACCTGCACACTGTATAAACTTTATTATATCTTTACATACTCTAGACACCCACATGTACTGTACAGTAAATTCTATAGTACTATACTGCATAAATATAATTTTACTTATTGCGCCGTTGTGGGATTAGGCGCCTTTGACTGGTCTAGAGTTTCGAAAGAAGGTGTGCGGCGGCCGTAGGCTTTAAAATCGCTCAGTGTCGAAAATCGCTTGGCGTCGGTGGCCAGGAACGGAACCCCTGCCGCTAACCGAGGGCCGCCTGTATTGGAGTTTGAGGCGGACTTGGAGGCTCCTCTGGGATTTTTCTCAGGTTCAGTTTTCTCCTGACAGGGTCTCTTAGATGTCGCACAGGCGGCCGTAGCCCTTGTCAGGAGGGGCTTGATTCTGCGAAAAGGGAGAGACATTTAAGGACTTCTCCTGATAGGGACGAGAGTTGTCGCACAGGCGGCCGTCGTCCTTGTCAGGAGGGTCTTAGTGTAAAAGGGCAACATCGGCCTTCACCTGGCAGGGACTCAAGATGTCGCACAGGCGGCCGTAGCCCTTGTCAGGTTGCAGTCGGTGTTGCTACGAGCCCTTCACCTTCCCGAGAGAGGAGTCCTCCTCCAGTTGCGCACTCATCTCCGAATAAAACCCAACAAGATTTACAAGATGTCTCGGACTCTGAAGAAAATAAGGGGGCAGGTCTTACAGACTATAAGACATTGACAGCCCTCTTATTAAAAGAATTTGGAGAGTCCCCGAGTCCTGCTGCCCCTCCTTCTCCTCGGTCTTTATTTTCGAGTACGAAGACTGCAAAGTCTTCCTCCTTTTTGAAGATGCAACCGACCATCTCAATGAAGAGTGCTTTGCAGTCTTTCGGAAATTGGCTTAAAACCAAGGAGGAGGCGGGAAAGACTGTGTTTACCTGTCCCCCTTCCAGGCTATCGGGAAGGAGAGTTGGTACAATACAGGAGAATCGACAGGACTTGCTCTTCCCTCCTCTGCTGAAGCGGACTTCTCGACCTTGGTGGACTCGGCGAGGAGACACGCACTCCCATCGGCCAAAACAAGCTGGACAATGTCCCAAATGGACCATCTCCTCAAGGGAATATTCCATGTCTTGGAAGTTTTTAACTTCCTAGACTGGTCCCTTGGGGCTTTGGCCAAGAAGACGCAAGACCCTCAGTTTTTAGAGCCAGAAGTCTTGCATAGTGTGCTGGCCTGTATGGATAAGGCGGTGCAGGATGGATCGGCTGAAGTGGCATCCCTTTTCGGGGCAGGAGTATTGAAGAAGAGGTCTGTCTTTAGTTCTTTTCTAACCAAAGCAGTCTCTCCAGTACAGAGGGCTTCTCTTTTATACGCCCCTCTGTCTAAACAGTTGTTTCCTTCTCAGTTAGTGAGGGATATTTCCCACACACTTACTGAGAAGGCAACACTAGATTTGCTGGTACAATCTGCTAAGAAACCTAGACCAGTGGCTCCTGTCACGAAGAGGGAGCCAAGAACTGCCCAACAGCCCTTTCGAGGCAGCACTTCTAACCGAGCCCCAAGGAAGAGAGGAGGGGAGAAAAGAGAAAGATCTTCTATCAGAGTCCCGAGAAAGAATCCTAAATGAGGTTCCAGTCCTCCAAGCACCAGTAGGGGCCAGGCTTCTGAGATTTTCAGAAGCATGGGCTTCAAGAAAAGCCGATTCTTGGTCCCTACAAGTTCTCAAGAAAGGATACCTCATCCCCTTCAGGAACAGACCTCCATTGACGACGACACCGAGGGAGCTGTCAGGGAGATACAAAGACCCTGTAAAAAGAGATGCCCTTCTCGGGTTGGTACAGCAGATGTTGGAGAAGGAGGCCATCGAGAGAGTACAGGATCCGCACTCTCGGGGCTTTTACAATCGCCTCTTTTTGGTGCCAAAAGCCTCGGGAGGGTGGAGGCCGGTCCTGGACGTGAGTGCATTGAACCGCTTCGTGGAGAAGACAAAGTTCTCCATGGAGACATCCAATTCGGTCCTCTCTGCTCTCCGTCCAGGAGATTGGATGGTCTCCCTCAACCTTCAAGATGCTTACTTTCACGTCCCCCTGCATCATTCGTCGAGGAAATATCTTCGGTTCATGGTGCAGGGAAGGATTTATCAGTTCAGGGCTTTGTGCTCCGGCCTCTCGACAGCTCCTCAGGTGTTTACGGCGTGGATGAGGAACGTAGCAAGATGGCTACATCTGAAGGGGGTGAGAATATCGCTTTACTTAGACAACTGGCTTATAAGAGCACAGTCAAAACAACAGTGTTTGGAGGACTTGGAGATAACTCTGCAATTAGTCAGATCTCTCGGATGGAGATAACTCTGCAATTAGTCAGATCTCTCGGATTGCTCGTGAACCTCGGGAAATCTCACACGATCCCCAGCCAGACCATCGTCTATCTGGGGATTCGGATGGATTCTCGGGGTTTTCGAGCATATCCATCCCAAGAAAGGATTACGAAAGGGGTGGAAAAGATCTCGGTCTTCCTAGAGAAAGAACGAAGCTCAGCGAGGGAATGGCTCAGTCTTTTGGGCACCCTTTCGTTGCTAGAGCAGTTCGTTTCTCTGGGGAGGCTGCACATGAGACCCTTGCAGTTCCATCTAAGGAGAAGTTGGAACAGGAAAACAGGAGATCTTACTGATACCTTTCCCATAGAGGAGAGCATCAAACACCACTTGCGATGGTGGTTAGAACCTCTAAGAAGGAACGAAGGAGTGTCCTTGTCTCTTCAGAACCCTCACCTAGTGTTGTTCTCCGACGCCTCGGAGACGGGATGGGGAGCAACACTAGGGACGAAGGAGGTGTCAGGCATCTGGACGGAAGAACAGAAGACATGGCACATAAACGCAAGAGCTCATAGCCGTACACTTGGCACTGAGACATTTCGAGAACAAAGTCAGAGGCGTGGTGGTCCAGGTCAACTCGGACAACACCACGGCTCTGGCATATATCAGAAAACAAGGGGGGGGACACTCTTTCTCCCTTTACGAGCTGGCAAGGGATCTGTTGGTCTGGACGGAGGAAAGAGGGATACGGCTCCTGACGAGGTTCGTTCAAGGAGGGAGAAACATAAGAGCGGACAGATTGAGCAGAAAGAACCAGGTCCTTCCAACAGAATGGACCCTTCATTCACAAGTCTTCCAGCAACTATGGTCTCTTTGAGGGAAGCCTCAAGTAGACCTATTTGCAACGTTCCTCTCCAGAAGGATGGAGAACTTTTGCTCGTTGGGGGACGATCCCAGAGCCCTGTCAGTCGATGCCATGCTCATGAACTCGACGGGCATAGACGCATATGTTTTTCCCCCATTCAAGATGCTGGGGGAAGTAATGAGGAAGTTCGTGTCTTCGGAAGGAATGAGGATGACATTGATCGCTCCCTATTGGCCTGCAAGAGAATGGTTCACAGAGGTACAGGAATGGATAGTGGACTTCCCCAGATCTCTTCCCGAAAGGACAGATCTGCTCAAACAACCCCACTTCGAGAGTACCACAAAACACTCCACGCTCTCGCCTGACTGCCTTTCGACTATTGAAACACTGGTCAGAGCGAGAGGCTTTTCTCGCAAAGCTGCAAAAGCAATTGCGAGAGCAAGAAGGTCCTCAACCATGCGGATATACCAATCGAAGTGGGAAGTTTTCCGTAGATGGTGCAAGGCAAAGAAGCTGTCCTCCTCTGATACCTCTGTGACCGAAATTGCTGATTTTCTTTTATATTTACGGGAAGAATCTCGGCCAGCAGTGTTAACCATTAAAGGATATAGAAGCATGTTGTCTGCTGTGTTCAGGAATAGGGGCCTGAACATAGAGAATGACAAAGATCTTCATGATTTAATTAGATCATTTGAGACGACGAAATCAAGAACTTCACTCACCCCTAGTTGGAACCTAGATGTGGTTCTCAGATATCTAATGTCAGAGAGATTCGAACCTCCCGATAAAGCGTCTTTCAGAGACATAACAAGAAAATGTATTTTCCTAATAGCTCTCGCTACTGCGAAAAGAGTGAGTGAGTTGCAAGCTCTAGACTCGAGAGTGGGTTTTAAGGGAGACTCGGCAGTATTGTCTTTCAGGCCTTTGTTTTTAGCTAAAAACGAAAATCCCTCGAGACCTTGGCCTAGGACGTTTGAAGTAAAAGGGCTTTCTCAATTAGTGGGAAATGAGATGGAAAGAACATTATGCCCTGTTAGAGCTTTGAAGTTTTACTTGCAAAAGAAGAAACAGTTGCAAGGCTGCAATCAAAGCCTCTGGTGTGCTGTTAAAGACCCGAGAAGACCAATGTCAAAAAATGCTTTAGCTTTTTTTTTAGAAATGTTATAACTGAAGCTCACATGAGTTGTGATAGTGGTTCATATAAGACATTAAGGGTTAAAGCACACGAGGTACGTGCAGTTGCTACATCGTTATCGTTCAACGAGAACATGTCGATGAAGAACATCTTGGCAGCCACGTATTAGAGGTGTAACTCAGTGTTTGCCTCACATTACTTAGAAGATGTGAGAGTAACATACGAGAAATGCTTCTCTCTGGGACCTTATGTATCAGCGGATACAGTGCTGGGGAAAGGAGAGAAGACTGATCCTTAAATTTGTTTTTTATCCTTATATTTTATATAGTGTGATTTTAAAATAATTTGGTGTTGAGTTTTTAGGTTGTTTGAAAGGTGTTTGGGGATAACGCCTTTCAATCGTAAATACTAATCCACGGTTAGGATCGGGTGATCGGGATCAGTGTTGTATGTACTCCTTCGTATGCCAATAGGCATAGGTATATTGTCATGTAAGTGGATAGGACCCCAGTGACAATTGCCATCAGGTTCTGTTGAGTAAGTGGATAAGACCCCATTGACAGTCCTTTCAAGAGTTCTCAGCCATAGGGCACACCATCGCTGAAGCTTTTGAGGCGAAGCAGACTTCTAAGCATAAGCTAGGAAATCTTCTGCCTAAACAGGTAGGGACCAGGGTATTGTTAATTAACTTTTATTACCTACAACATATTTTGTTTACCTGTCCAGTCAGTAATTAGCTGTCTCTTACCCTCCGCCAAAGGTGCCAATCAGCTAAGTATATATCTGACAGGGAAGTTGAATGTATGAAAATGATATTGTTATTGTACAATAAAGTTTCATACATACTTACCTGGCAGATATATACAATTGAATGGCCCACCCAGCCTCCCCTCAGGAGACAGGTGGAAGAGAAAATCTGGCTCAAGAATGGTAATGGTTCCTATTCCTGCCACCCAGCGGCAGGCGGGTAGATCACCTGACCTACCTGTAGTGTGTGCCGCGAAATTTGAATTTCTGTCGGGGACGACGGAGTCTATAGCTAAGTATATATCTGCCAGGTAAGTATGTATGAAACTTTATTGTACTATAACAATATCATTTTTGTTCTCCTAAAATACTAAAATCCATTCCTTGGTGGTAGGTGTTTATGTTGAATCCTTAACCTATCTGTTGATTAAAAGGAGGGGCATTATACATTTAAAAAAAAAAATTATTTATAAATATATATCGATGCTCTTATGCTAGTTCTTTATCATCACTTGTTTTCATGCATAGGAGATGGATTTTAACTTCTTCAACTACAGTATATGGTTTTCCTGATGCAGTAAATGAGAATATTTTTTTCATTAATATTTACATAATTTGGATTTACACATTGGTTTGTGTTGTATGCTACAATTTTTTTGTTAAAACTTGAATCATTGTATTCCATTTGTAATTTTGTCTAATTTTTGTAAATGTTAACTACATGACCTCTTTTACCTCAAAGAGTTGTTTAGCATAGTAGAGAATATGAAGTGTATCTTGCTTTTGTATTTTAAAATGTTCTTGGTTAGAGGTGGGAAATATATAGTTAATATGTTTTTTAGATGATAGATTGAAAACATTTTCTTGATTATTCCTTTTGTTTCAGACGAAAGTAGTGGTAAAGGAAAAGCAGCTAGTAAAAAAAAGGGAGAATTTGCTGGGACGAAAGCAAAATTGCGAGGTAAGTCATTGTCATTTTTATTTTTAATAGCCTAACCCTGTAATTAGTAATGTAAATGAATGTATTATTATAATTTTTTTTATGTACGATGAAGACTGACAATCTGTGTCAAGAGGGTGTACAAGTAATGTAATTAAAATCATACAACAGTAGAGTGACACTTATCCAGAAGTAGAAGGGCCAAAAGTGGTCTAGGTAAGTAATCCTTGGCAAAAAGCATCTATTAGATTAGTCAGTCTTGCAAAAGCAATGATGAACGGTTATGAATTATAAATATTTATCACATACAAAAAAATCATTAAAAAATACAAAGGTTGGAATTGTTAAGGTTGTGTAATAAAAATAAAATTACAATACTGTACCAGTAATGATATCTGTGCTACTGAAAAACATGCCTGAGGGGCTGTTTTCTTGAACATTGGACATTTAAACACTTTGAAAGGCCAGTAAGATCCATAGAGGTGTCTGCAACATAGTTACTTCAAGCGACCTTAGATTTTTCATGAATTTTCTTGTGTATTGTATTTCATTGTATTACAAAGTCTGACAAGTATACATTCATGCGAGAAAGTTTTACAAGAAAAGTTTTCAATGTTTTTGCAAGAAAATTAGAGTTGGAAAAAATGGGCTTGCTTTGAATAGTTTAGCACAATAGTATACAGTATTGCATGTTATCAAAGCTTGCCAGCTGTTAAATGGGATTTTAAAAACCAACAGAAAGCCAGATATTTTAGAGTGACCACGGAAACCAGTTTGCGGTCAATAGCTCAACCGGCAGAGACCTTATTTTGCACTAGCACTAAATTTAGATATAACTGCCATAGGAGAGATTTGAAAGAAGTCGGTTTGAACAACATAATTTATGATAAGCTTGCCTCGGCAGGGCTACCTTCAGATTTTGTCAAGGCAAATCTCATAATATACCTGGTTGGAATGGCTTGGTTGAAGATCTGTATAAATACAAATTCACAAGAAATTTTTTTACTGTTGAAGCAAAATGGTAGCCTGAAGGAAGGACACTGTTGCTAATGAGACAGGTGAGCGTGCAGTTCAAATTTACTATTAAGCACTGCAGAATGATTGAAAAGCAACTAAGAGCTGATGCATGTCTAGAAATTTAGAATCTGGCGATTATCGTCGTTTTTGGAAAGACATTCAGTCCCTAAATCCCAAAGCTAAAAAGGTATCACAGAGAGTAGGAGAAGCCATCAGTGACAAGGCTATCGCAAGAATGTGGGGTGATCACTTCAACACTCCTGAAATACATAAATTATCAAGACTCCTGAAGGGATGTAGATAATAACC
>NC_087205.1:18976227-18993727 GCF_015104395.2 Macrobrachium nipponense | reverse complement strand
GAAGGATAGCATAAATCTTTCCCTATTTTTCTTATGTATTCAATTTCTTGTTCCAAATATTGGGGACTGACAATGTGCAATGCTCGTAAAAACATAGAAGAAAAATTGATATTTTTATGTTAAGATGGTGGCCTGAGAAGAAATGAACATAAGTTAAGTTGTTGGTCGGTTTCCTATAAATACTGAACTTACATTGAAATGGTTCTCTATGTATCAAAACATCTAAGAAAGGGAGGCAATTGTCTTTTTTTAATTCTAGAGTAAACTTAATCGATGGTACCTGGTTATCTAATTTAGAGAGTAAATCATTTACATCAATTCTGACAGGCAGGACAGCTAAAATATCATCAATTTAACAATACCACTTTACAGGAATATAAATGATATTAGGTAAGTAGAGTTTTTCAAAAAATTCCATGTACAAGTTTGAGAGTAGTGGTGATAAAGGATTCCCCATTGCCATGCCAAATATTTGTTGATAATATTCACCATTGAATATAAACTTGCAATCACAAATGCACAAACTCATGATGTATGAATATATATATATATATATATATATATATATATATATATATATATATATATATATATATATATATATATAATGTGCTATACTATACTTATTTCCTCCTTTCCTCCTTATGTATTTGTCTTATTAACATATGGTGAATTATTATGCTATATGTTTCAAAGATTGTTTGTGAATTTAATTTCAGTTACAATTGTTTACATTCATTTTTATTCTTCTTAGAATTTTTTATTATCAATATATATAATTTTACATTCTTTTTTTCTTTTTCTTTTTTTTTCCTTCCTTCCTATAAACACTGAATGTCATTGACTGATCCCTGAGCGCGAGCACTCAGCGAGCTGACCCCAGATCGGTAATCTTGATAAAAGAGTCATGAATTCATGA
Source organism: Macrobrachium nipponense (assembly GCF_015104395.2). Taxonomy (NCBI): domain Eukaryota; kingdom Metazoa; phylum Arthropoda; class Malacostraca; order Decapoda; family Palaemonidae; genus Macrobrachium; species Macrobrachium nipponense. The sequence continues at coordinate 18,992,808 of NC_087205.1, read as the reverse complement.
TCACTTGTGCCGAACGGCTGGTGAATAGGGAGCAGAGTGGAGTCCATTTCCTGTGGGTGCGAGTCGACTCCAGGATCGCTGAGCTAGACTCGCCAAGATCTATTCCAGAGTCGATTTCTGCCCACCGCTACCAATCGGATGCACTGTCAGTGAAACGACAATAGTAATCTACTTCTGTTACGCCAATGATATGGTTCTGGTTTCCTCATTGCAAGGTCTCCAGTGACTCAGACACTTTGATGTCTTATACAACGAAACCAAGACCCACTACATGTCGCTGCTCGCGAGATTGCTTAAGCATATTGCAGACCCACAAATTTTACTCTGAAGTCATTGGCTGGAACTCAAGTGCGAATTTCCATATTGGTCACATTTGTCACGGATGACCTAAAAGATATGGCAGACATAAACTTTGTGTGATTGGCAGCATGATTATAAGGAGGATTGCCTTCTGTGTCACTTGAAACATGAATCTGCTGCAGTAAATATGGATGTTCCCTTTGGACGAACTATACCTGAGAGACCAAGAGATGTATCACTGTTGTTCACAATGACATTATGAGGCCCCTCACAAACACTCCTCACTACCACTCCACCCTGCAGATGTTCATAGAAAACCACCTGAGTAATATAAAGATCATTGTAAAGCGAACAGTGTCCAGTCTTATCACCCGACTTAGAAACGGCAACAATTCGCTCATACACAGCATCTTAAGCAGTGAGACAAGAAGATTTAAATTGTGGGAATATTATTCGCGGTATATTTTTCACTGAGAAATATTCACTAATTACTGCATTTTCCTATTTTCATGACTAAATGCACCTTTTGTGATGAAACTATTATAGTATTCTGGTATATTTTTTTTTTCTTTTTTTTTTTTTTTTTTTTTTTTTTTTTTTTGTCTAAGCAATTTTAGAGGGTCTTTAAGTATTTGCAGTTTTCAGCTATTCAAGGGGGGTATGGTACACATACCCTACAAATACCAGGGGTGGACTGTAGTACTATTTTATATACTTCTGCAGCAATTGTGTGGATATTGCCGATTTATAATTTTTTATCTTATCTCATGTATCTAAATTTTGTATGTTATTGTCGCTACGTTGTATATTCTATGTATACGTACTTTGTATATTCCATGTAGGTATATGCCTTTGAGCTGAAATAAAATTTATTGTTATTATCTAGCGTTGAAAATTTTAAAGTGTAATTCCACCCTAATGCAGGGAAGGATGTGTTTTAATTTATACAAAATGTTTCCAAACACATTATGAACAGTATCACGCAATGGTTATAAACATGTTAGAAAGAAAAAAAATTATAAAATCTGGAAACTGGAAAAAAACTGGTGTTTGTTTCAGGTGTTCCGGACTATTTTCCTGATTTTTGTAGGTCGATAGACAAGTTAGTACTTACACATGTAATGGGATAAGGTTATAATTTTTTTTTTTACATTAACAAGATATCTTTTTAATTGACTTTTATGGTGTTAGCAAGTACAGTGAGTTGGCATGTATAGCATAAGGATTTACATCATCTAACCTGAATGTCCTTTTATTGTTTACAGAGTTTTTAAATGAAGCTGATGAAATAGACACCTTACGTGACAGATATACTTCAATGTTACAAGAGTTACGGAGTAAGTACTGTACATCTTTCAAGCACTTGTAGTTTTATATTACAGGTAGTCCCGGGTTATCAGCGAAGCGGTTTTATAATGCTTGTCTAGTAATGAAAATGACCATTTTCAGTGTCATAATGCACCGATTTCTGGTTATTGACGCCAATTATAGTTATGGCACCGATTCATACCCAACAGAGGCACCATTAACTGGTTATCGCCACCATAACTGTAACTTGCCAATTGACAGTTATCAATGTTTTTCGTTTATCAGGCTGTCGGAACGGAACCCCTGCTGATAACTAGGGACTGCCTGTATCGAGAAATTGGGAACAATAGGACCTACTTATGAGCATTTAACCATTACAGTGCTGTATGAGTTGTCCATGGTAAAAGGGGAAAAATGTATTTGAAAATGTTATCTAGAAATGGAAAAAAAAAATTCTTAACTTAAAACAGCTGTGTAGCAAGGGTAAGGCTAGGCTTGGAGGGCTTGAGGTACTACTTATGTCATGTTCACGACATGAGAAGGAAATACATATCAGGTAATCAGAAATGTTTAAATCTTTGATTTGACTTTTTAAAAAGAGAAAGTGATAGTCCCTCTCCTTAACCTCCAAATGGGGTGTCTCATATTGCCACCATGTCTACATTATAAGGTGAATGGTTTCACTAGAAAAACAATGCTATGGTTGAAGGGTAGAAAATGTGCATGTTAATTTTACAATTTTTGGGACCTACCTAGTGTAAAATATTGGAGTTTGGTTTTCCTGGGAGAAGAAATACTGAATACCTGTACCATGAAAGGGCAGTCGATAAAGGAGGGATGCTTTCATTTAGGAAATTGGATGAAGGATGCGTAGGGTACAGATCTTTTTAAATTGTAGGGAATGAAGAAGCAACATCAGATTAAGGAATTTTTAGGTGTAGGAGTATCTAGTTTTACCATTCAGTAAATATAGTATATCCACATTGTATTTTTCTGTAATCTTAAAATGTCTCTGAACACCTTGTAAATTCCTGTTCACTCATTGCATGTTACATGCAGAAATGGTTAAGAACCTTTGTTTTTAGGGTCTTATTTTGTAGCTGTGTTGAACGTACGTTGTTTGAAGAATGTTAGAATTTTTTTATATTGCAATTTGATTTATTGCTAGATCTCGGTAATTTTGTTTACAATGTTTATTGTTAGGGCTATAACTTCTTACTTTTAAAGAATCATTGCTATATAAACTTTTAATGAATCATTGCTATATAAAAAATGTGTATTGTGTATGTATGTATATAATTATATATTGCATGAATGAACTTCTATTGCATATGGTATTTGGCCAGATAAGGAAACACTAAACATTTTTCTTATGAAGATAACTGGATAAGCATTTCAATTGGTCTTAAACCAATTGAAGAAAAGGGGAGAGCATGATATTCTGAGTCGTGTAAAGTATACTCTCATTGATTAGTTAATCACTACTTGTATAAACCAGTAATGCTTTGTTGCTCTAAGGGACAATCATTTTTTGTAAATAATAGTTAGTTATGCTGTATAAGAGGTCATTTACCAATTTTGATTAAAAAAAATTCTCCCAGATAGAACTTAACAAATTCGAATAGAAAATTCTTATTTAAATATTTGTAAATTAGAAGAAAGAATCCCTCAAGGCAGTGTCTTGAGCTGTACTATATTTGCTTAAGCAGTCAGGGACATCACAATAAAAGTAGTTAAAAACAGCTTGTATGTACAAGTAGCATGCTAAGACATGCCCAAAGAATCCTTAATACAACCATCACAAACACTACCAACTGGGCAAATTCAGTAGTATTCCAATTTTCAATAAATACAACAAATGCAGTTATTTTCTGTAACGATAAAAGATGGTTCAAACACCAATACAAATGAGCTATATCTTTATAATACCAAAAATTAATTTTGTACAAATGTTTAATACCTAGGAATGGTGTTTGATCAGCACCTGAACTGGAAAGCACGCCTCAAATATATTAAAGCAAAGGCATAAAAGCCCTTGCCGTATTGAAAAAACTATCACATACCAAATGGGGAACTGGATGTAACACCATGCTACTGTTTTGCAAAGCAACTGCATTATCTATAATAGATAATTGTTGCCCATTATATTCATCTGCTTCAGAAATGACATTAAAAACAGGTGCATTACATCATGAAGGAATACGCTTGTGCACGGGAGCATTTCGATCATCCCCAATAAACTCCCTGTTAGCTGAAGCAGGTATATCTCCCCTAAATACAGCACCGCAACTTAATAACAATGCATATGGGCTCTCCCTTCAAGCAGGAATATCTGCTGCTACCTGCTATCTATGGTTTGAAAACCATAGTGCTAACTCTTTCCCAGAAAGAACCAAATATTTAATGAATTCACATAATTCACCAATTTTCATCCAACAGTAGAACTCCCACCACCCTGGACTTTGAAACAAAAAATATGTAATGCTTTATCATGAAATGATTAAAATTATGTACTGTTCTATCATAGCTTCTAAAAAGAAATATAACAAACACAGATGTACTGCCAACAGGTATTTGAACACATCAGAAGAAAAGGAGATCAACTTATGATCTAAACAGATGGGTAAAAAAACAACAACACTGGAGTAGGAGCTTCATCATTCTAAAAAATTAAATTAATCAAATTAAGGCTTCCCTTATATCATCAGTATATACGTAGTGCAGAACTCACAGCCATACGAATAGCATTAGACAATATCTGAGAAGAGAGCAATTTCCACCGTAATTTTCGGTGACTCCGAAGTGCAGTTGATGATATAAACGAATACAAGTCTCCAAATCATGTTGTACAAGAAATCCAAATAAAAATCCATCAACTTATTCAATCAGGATTATTGATAAAAATATGTTGGATTCCACCATGTGGCTATTGAAGGAAATGTAATAGTAGATACAGCTGCCAAATTAGCTTGCAGTATTCCATCAACAGTTACTCATGTCCAAGTATCAGACTCTGTAACATCTATTAAGCCTTTAATATATCAAGACTGGTAAACAGATTGGACATCAGTCCCAACTACAAACTAACTGAGAAATATAAAAGTGAAGTTCATTCGTGAATGTCATCCTCTCTAAAAGAAAGAGCTAAAGGAGCTAAATTAATGACATATAGGCCATACTAGATTTTCACATGGTCATTTGATGTCAAATCCACATTCAGACCCAAAGAAATGTAACACCAATGACTGTCTTAACACTTACTAGTTGAGTTTCCAAATTGGAACTATCAAAGAAGTATTTATTTTCAAAACCCAACATCGAAAGGCATTCTTGCTGAAAGCAAAGATTTCTTATGTAAAAGGATCATCATGTTCCTAAATAAAACAGGTTTTCTCATTATTTTTTTTCAGGATTAATGATTAGTTACTGAAAACCATCCCAAGAAGAGCCTTTATTAGGCTCAGAGGTCTGGATAAACTAATCTTTTATATAATAATAGTTTGTTGAATAATTTGTAATGTGTGTGTTTTATTTTACAGAGGGCAGAAGAGACAAAAAGAAAGAAGGAAAATTGCAAAGAAAACTAAAGAACTTGAATAGAAGAAATAAGAAGAATGCAAATCGACAGAGGAAACTTGAACAGGCTGAAATCTTTGCCAAAAAGCATGAAAAGGTCGAAAAAAATAAGAAAAGTAAGTCTTGCCCTTATTGTACAAATCCAATTTTTTTTTTTTTCAGTACTTTTTGTGTAGCATTGTATGAAATTTTAAAATTCTCATCTAATGGCTTTTGTTGATAACAAGAAGGCATTCGACATTGTCTACAGATCAGTATTGAGAAGGTCTTCTTTTACAGTGGGATTCCCATTAAATGCTTAGAACTCATTAAAATTATCCATAAAGTGTAAATTCAAATCTAATGTTAATTGGGTCTTGTCAAGGGAATTTGCTTATGTAGTAGAGTGCTACAAGAATGTTGTTTCCCCTTTGGTGTTTGCCTTTTGCATAGATTTTATATTGAAGAGTGTGGTTAGAGATAGAATAGAAAGTTTAGAACGGATATTGAAAGTTGACAGACTTGGAGTATGTTGTTCTAATCATATATCTAGAAAGATGGGAATCAAAATCAATAAGAAAAACAAGTAAAGAGGACTGTATGTACCAAGGAATGAAATAGACAGAGAAAGAATTAATGAGGAATCTTTCAATTATTTAGGAACAATGATATCCAGTAAAGGTTCTCTTTTCCATAAGGGGGGAATGCTTTTATTGCTCAGTAAACCTTTTGCTCTGCACTGTAGGCATCGCTTTAGGTTCTTTGCAGCATCCCTTCAGGCCCTAACTTGGGTGTTAGTGCTGTTAGTGCATCTCGTGCAGTGCGATGTAGTCATTACTTACTGTTCTTTGCAGTATCCCTACAGCCCCTAGCTGCAACCTCCTCTCATTCCTTTTACTGTACTTCTATTCATATTCTCTTCCATCTTACTGTCCACGCTATAGTAACAATTGATTCATAGTGCAACTGTGAGGTTTTCCTCGTTACACTTTTTCACTGTCAATTTCCATTTCAGCATTGAATGCCCATATTTGCCCCAGTGCGTGGTATGTATGCCAAAAGTCTGTAAATCAGTCTATCAAACCTAGCTACAACCCTTTTCATTCCTTTTCTTGTATCTCCATTCGTATTGTCTTACATCTTACTCTCCACCCTCTCCTAACAGTGATTTAAGTGTAAATTGGAGGTTTTCCTTTTCTTACACCTTTTGAACCTTTTACAGGCAGTTCCTGGTTATTGGCTGGCTGAATAAGATTTTAAATTGCATGAAAAAAAATTAGATCATGTAGAAATCTAGTACTTAATGTATGGAAATGAATGATTTGTATGAGAGATAGTACCATAAAGGTTGTTGGTTTGAGAATAAAGCTTTTAACATGAGTAGAGGTCAGGTGGCAAGATAGAGGTAGAAGGATATCATATGTTCCATATTTAGATCAGACAAGAATAAAAAGGAGATGGAGATGGCTTTATTGCATCTTTTATGCACAACCCCTGGACAGCAGTAAGTTTTAGTATCGGCTGGCCTCTTGAGAGCGCTAGAAGAGTTGGAAAACCGGTAGTTACCAGTGGGGGTTCTGTTCCGGGTGGTGTGCCATTAACTGAACATCGAAGTCTACAGGCACCACAGTCCTCGTTATGGTGCTATAGTATTGATAATGGTGCCTTAGACTGGTTATTTGCACTGTAATCCTGTTTTGGCATAGTAACTAAAACAATATTTGTTCATATACGAGACAAACCTTCGGTCTTAACATTAGGATTTACTAGCGCCAAGCTGGAAACCGGTAGAATTAAAATTAAACTTGTGTGATCCAGGGACTATTGGCATCTACCAGGTCACGGGGCATGTATTACCCAGAATGCCTTTGGCGTCCTGTGACCTACCAGTTATCTTTCTACTGCCCTTAAGATAGGATGTGTTCTCTATCTGTTTAAAGCCGGTTTTAGTTTGCCCTTTTTTATCCATTTCATTTTCATTTTTCTTATTAATTCTCTTTCTGAGTGTGCTCAGTGTGGGTGTGAGCTGTAAGAGTGTGTAAGTGGTTTGATGGAGTTTTTTGCGTCGCCGTCGGGATCTTCTGTTTCGAAGGCAAGACAAAGGAAATGCCCTAGAATCAGTGGCTTTCCGTGTTCAAGATTCCTAACTTCGGTGTCGACGGATCCTCATCCAATGTGTAGTTGGTGCAGAGAAAATGTATGTTCAGTTACAAATCCTTGTTTTGTTTGTCGTGGTTGGTCGGTGGAACAGTGGAGGAAGTTTTATGAGAAAGGCCAGTACAAAAGAAAGGAGTCGACGCCATCTTTGGATGACCAAGCATTGCTGGCTTCTTTTGTATCGGCAATACATCAGACTGCTCCATATGTTTCGCCACCTTCCTTTGATTTGTCCCATACCCCTTCGGTTTCTCCTAGTGGTTCGTTCTCGGAAACTCCAGGAGGGGTTTGGGTAATTTTATGCTTAATATTTATGCTCCATTGTTCCCAGCAGGGAGGGGGGGAGCATCGCCATCTTTGTTCCAGGTGCGGCTCCCGATGCGAACAGGATGGAAGGTACGTGGGCAGCGCTAGGCCTACTAGGCGTACCAGCCTTGGAAGGTTTGCTGTCGCATTATATGGCGTCACGATTCCAGCAGAGTCCGGCAGCACTGTATGGAGGAGTTATGAAGTTCCATTTGACGACGAGAGAGAGAGAGAGAGAGCTGAATTGGTTGTTGATAGGTTCGGGGCTGTTTGCTGTTGGAGGTCTGTGTTTTGAGTGAGAGTTTTGAGTCAGTCTTAAGCGAGTCTTTAGTAAGAACTGGTGAGGTTTATTAGTGACGGCAGCGGTCTTTGAAGGCATTGGGAGTTCGTTGAGTTTTGTGTGTTTTTGTTTGTTATTGTGATTGTTAGGTTAGTGTTGTTTGATTAGAGTAGTTGTGCCTGTGCTGTTGTGATTTTTGTGTTTGTGCAGTGGTCTTTTGTTGTGTTTTGTTGTTATATGTGAGGTTGTGTTCCTTGGTTGTTTGCTGTTTTGTTGGGTTGTGGTTGTGTTTCTTGTTTGTTGTTGAGTTGTGGGTTGTGGTCTTTGGATGTTGTTGTTGGTTTGTGGTTGTGTTCCTGTTTTGTTGTTGTGTTGTTTTGGTTGTGGGTTGTGGTTCTGGGTTGTGGTTGGTATCTCTGTGACCTCGACAGCAGACAGCACAGGATAGCCGGGAGTATCTGGAGTGTTGGTAAGTACGTGTGTTTTGTGTTGTTTTTGTTTTGTTTTTGTTGCTATAGGTCAATTGTCCTGCGTATATTTGTTGTGTATAGAAGAAAGTGTGACTGAGGGTGGGTTTGGCAGCTGGATCGATTAAGTATATGTGGGGGGGGGGATTCTGCAGCTTGTTTTTTCCTAGCTTGTGATTCCGCCACATTATTTTTTGGCGCCCGAACAGGGACTGTTGGTGCAGCAGCTGCAGGGCAATTGGGTAGTGAGTTGTTTGATTGATGGAGAAAGTGAGGATGGAAGGGTTGAAGGAGATAGAGAGGCTGAAGGAGGAGCTGAGGTTGGCGAGGGAAGCTAAGGGAAGGCTGGAAGTGGAGAGTGAGAGGTTGAGGGTAGAGTGTGAGGAGCAGAAGAGGGAGTTACAGGAAATGAGAGGAATGTTAAGGAGTGCAAAAGTGGAAATGAAAGAAGAGGTGAAAGGAGCGGAAGAGAGAATGGTTGAGAAAATGGATGAAAAATTGGGGGTAATGATGAATGCAGTGCAAGAGATGATGCAGGAAATGATGAAGGGATTCGTGGGAGAGGGAGCTGTAGGAGGTAGGCCTACTGGGTCTTGTGACGGTCCAGGAGTGGTAAAGGAAGCAAAAGAGCGAGTGGATGAGTGTACGAGTGAAGAAGGGGATTCGGTTGTGATAGGTAAGGGAAAGAAGGGGAAGACACAGGATAAGGATAAACCTGAGGACAAGAATAAGAAAGTGGCTGAGGAAAAGAAGAAGACTAAGGGAAAGAAGGTTAGTAAGGGTGATGGACAGGATGAGACTAGGTCAGAATACATTGGAGAAGGGGCTGAGAGTGATTTGGATAGTGGTGAGTGGAAACAGGTAAGTAGAAAGAATAAGGGTAAGAAGAGCGTAGTCAGGGGTATGGACGTGAGTATGGAAGTGGATTCGCTGTATTCGGAAGAGGGAAAGATGGGTCAGAATGGAAGTAGCGAAAGTGAGATTGAGCGGGAAGTACGAAAGGCTGTGTATATGAGAGAGGTACCCCGATGTGCACAATACGAGGAATATGGTAGTAGGGACATAAGGGACTTTTTTGAGGAATATGAGAGGTATTATGTGAGGCAAAGTATGGGGATAACAAGAGAGTCTGGGCAAGAGAGTTGGGTAACTTTTTGACGGGATTTTTGTTGAATATGTATAGGGTAATTATGAGTGTAGGGAATGTGCCGTATGAGAGTGTAAAAGCTAGGATTGTAGAACAGGCAAAGAGGATAAAGAGTAGCGTTAGATATAGGAGGAAGCAAGATTTTGAGGAGGCAAGAATGAATGTTGGTGAGTCGTTGTCGATGTATGTCTTTAGGTTAGAAACATTAGCTAGGAAAAAGTTTGGGGACGAAGGGATAAATGAGTGTAAGGAGTTAGTGCGAAAGTTGTTGGCGACACTACCGGAGAGTGTATATGAGTTTATGAATCTGAAATGTAAGGAGAAAATGCGATGGACGAATGAAAGGTTAACCTGGAACGACATTTAGAAATAGTAGAGGATTACGAGTTAGATAGGTGTATGAAAGAGAGTAGAAGTGTTAGTGTTAGGACTGAAGTAGCTGAGGTTGTACCAGAGTTTAAAAGCTATAGGGAGGCAGTTTTGGAAGGGCCGAGGCGAATGGCAGAGCGAGTGGTAGATAGGAGTGTTAGGGCAAGTAATGTGAGTGTAGTTGGCCCTAAAAGAGATAGGAGTGCGAGTATTGGAAGAGTAGGGTCAGTTAGTCGTGGGTGAGAAGATCAGTGTTATAATAATAATAATAATAATAATAATAATAATAATAATAATATCCTTTATTTCGGTTCAAGACCATATACAATGAACATACAAAATACACAGTAACATACACAATCTAGATATATGAGTCAACATGATAGGAAAAATTAGTAATCGGCACTTATCCACAAAATAGCTGAGGTAGCATAAAAGATAGTAATCATAATACTGGTAATAGTAATAATGTTGGTGAGAAAAAAAAATGCATTGAGAGTTATAGCAGTTAGTGCACAAATTATATAGCTTAAATTTTCACTAGAGACCTTAGGTGGTTACAGTTGTCAGGTCAGAGGGCTAAATACTAAATTGAATGCATATATATATATATATATATATATATATATATATATATATATATATATATATATATATATATAGTATATATATATATATATATATATATATATTATATATCATATTATATACATATACACACATACACACACATATATATATATACATATACACACAACACACAAACACACACACACATATTATATATATATATATATTTATATATATATATAATACTTATATAGATATATATATATATATATAAATATATACTATATTACACATACCATACATACACATACATAAACATATATATATATATTATCTTTATATCTAATATATTATATCTATATAATCTACTAAATAAATATAATATATATATATTATATATATATATAATAATAACGAAAATAAAGAAACTTTAACTTGATAGTAATCACAGAAATAAGAAAAAATAAAATATCAGCAATAAATATAATAATGACAAAATCTGCAGATGACATCTTGCTAATATAGAGATTAAGTCCTGTAGGGGACAAAGGCCTCATTTTCCCATCTTTCCCACAATTTAGATCTTCTTGCTTCACTCCTTAGGATGCTTTGTATGAGCGAGTTGCCGCTGTTTCTCACTCGGGTTACCAGCTGGACATTGTTCGCCTTACAATGATTTTTAAATTGTCCAGGTGGCTTTTCTAAGAACATCTGTGTGGCCGAGTGGTAGTGTGGAGTGTTTGTGAGGCGTCTCAGAATGTCATTGTGCACAACAGTGATACGTCTCATGGTCTCTCGGGTATAGTTCGTCCAGAGGGAAACACCCATAGATACTGTAAACAGTCGAGCGGAAGAGCATCATTTTCACGTCTCGGTGACAGAAGGCAAACCTCCTTGCAATCATGTTGCCAGTTGCACATAGTTTACGACGCCTCTGTTCGATGTCTGCCGTATCTTTTAGGTCGTCGGTAATAATGTGACCCAAATACGGAAATTCGCGCACAAATTCCAGCCGATGGTTTCAGAGGAAAAAAAATTTGTGGTTCTGCAATATGCTTAAGCGATCTCGGGAACAGCGACATGCACTGGGTCTTGGTTTCGTTGTAGTTTATATACAAATTCCTCTGCATATTGGCGGCAAGTGTCAGATGAGGTCCGTTGGCGGCCATGCACTGATGGGGAAATCAGAAACCATATCGTCGGCGTAACAGAGTTGTTTATAGTTGTTTCATTGACAGTGCATCCGATTGGGATTGTGAGTTCATTTTGACATTCAAGGCATCTGTGTACGTATTAAACAGGTATGGAGAGAGAATGCCCCCATTGCCGAAGCCCGTTTGGGAGGGAGCCGAAGGTGTACGATAATACGTTGCCCCATTTGACACAGAATTGCTGTGTGGAGAACCAGCAATGTAAAATGCCAATTAGATATAGGGGTGTGCCCCTTTTATGCAGCTTCAGGAATAGCTTCAGGTAGTTTACTCTGTCAAATGCTTTTCTCACATCTACGAAACACAGGAAAACCGGAGATGCTGTGATAGGTAGTAGTTCAGCAATTCTTTCAGTATGTAGATGCAGGTGTCGGTTGAGTGGTTTGCTTTAAACCCGAACTGGTTGTCAGTGGTGTGTAGAAAGGGGAGAAGTCTCACAAGAAGAAACCGACTCAAGTATCTTCGATGCGATCGTTGTGATTGCAATTGGCCGGTAGTTGCCAGGGTCAGCTGCATCCTTTAGCTTGTTTTGTTTTTGATTAATGGTATCAAGCGAACTAAGAGTAGGGAGTCTGGAAGAAACTGGTGAATTATGCACGCATTGAATAAGGCAGCTAGCAAAATGTAAATTATCGGATGGCAGAATTTGAAAGCCTCTGCGGGAAGACCATCACAGCCGGCCGATTTATTATTAGGTATGCTGTTTATGGCATCGCTGATGTTACCTGGCGTAATACGGTCTGCAAAATGAAATTGAATGTTGTCATTAAGGAGGTTATCTACCTCGCTTCGGGAATCCTGATCATTTATGCAATTCAGGATATTGTTGGAGTGATCACCCCACATCCTTGCGATAGCCTCGTCTCCGACTGCTTCCCCTACTCTCTGTGTAGCTTTTTTAGTTTTGGGATTTAAGGACTGGATATCTTTCCAAAGACGAGGGTAATCACCAGATTCTACGTTTCTAGACATTGCATCGGCTCTTAGTTGTTTTTCATTTAACCTGCAGTGCTTAAGAGCAAGTTTGAATTGCGCTCATCGCCTTGCAATCATTAGTAATGCAGTGTCCTTCCCTCGGGCTGCCATTTTGCCTCCACAGTATAAACATTTCCCGTGAGTATGTATACAGTGATTATATATTGTATAATTGTTATGGGTATAGATAAGTGTGATTATATATTGTAATGTGTATGGGTATTTTGTTTATGCATTGTTGAAATGGTGGCGTGTCCTATATATAGACAAACATGTTTGGTAGATTCTAGAAGGTGTCTGTTGATGTATTTAAGTTGTGTTGTGACGTCATAGGCTGTGACGTCATAGACAAGATGGCGGCGGCGTCGGCAGGATGGAAACAATAACACGGGGGAGTAGAAAGCACGTGTTGGTGGTGTGTGGTTGGTAGGGGAGAGCTCTCTGTCTGGTAGGAGTTGTTTTTTTTCGGGTCGTAAGTCTTGTGGTTGCTGGGTGTTTTAAGGTGATTTCTGGAGTGTACTGGAGTTGGAGAAAGCGTACAGGTGGGTAGATATCATTTTTTATTTTTTAAATGAAAGGAAGGAGTTAGCTAGGCCAAAATTCAAACTGGTAGCAGAGCGTGGTTGATCAAAGATGCCTGGATCCGACAGTGAACAAAGGGAGACTACTAGATGGAGAAGGGAATGTCCTAGGTTTTTAGCGGGATAACAAGAAGAATACAAAGAATGGAAAGGTCAAGCGAAGATTGGCTATTGTTGTATGGAGAAGATACAAAATACCCGGCGATATAGAAATGAGAATGAGCTTAAAAGGGAAAAGCCCGAGAGCTAGGGAAGCATTAGATAAAGATAAACTTACTGGTACAGAGGGTCCAAAGTTAATCCTAGAGAAACTAGATAAAGCCTATCTAAAAGACTCGGTAATGGAGAATTACGGTAGAATAAAAAGATACCTTCTAATAAGAGAGAAATCTAGTGAAAATATGGCGGACTATTTAATTAGATACGAGAAGGCAGCATCTGGAGTGTGAAAGAGCAATGGGGTGGGGGAAAGGCGCGCTTGAAGGCGAAGTCAAGGGGTTATCATGTAATAGAGCAAGCAAATCTCACGGAAAATCAAAAAACAAATGGTATATCGGCTTGTGGGAAGAACAAAGAAAGCTAGAGTAAAAACGGAACAGTGTCGCAAACAATGAAAAGACTATTTGAGGGATTAGGGACTAGAGAGGAACGGGAATGGTGGGGTTCGTCAGAAGGCAATGCCAGTTCTGGGAGAGGGAGGGGAAGGGAAAACCAAAGATATCGGGGAAGATGGAACCGAGGAAGGGGTGGTAGAAATCCTATAAACAAAGAAGGGAAGGTAACAGTATGTGGCAATATGCAGCTCAGAATGGCATTGGGCTAGGGATTGTCCTCAGAATTTTCATAATAGGAAGAAAACTGAAACAAGACTAGAAGAAAATAAGGTAAAAACAGAAAATGGGACAGAAGAAGAAGAGGTTTATGTAGGAGAAGTTAATAAAATAGTGGAAGCATCATGGGAGGTGGTTGATGCAATTTTTGGACACAGGGTGTAAATCAACAGTTTGCGGGGAATTGTGACTAGCACGTATTGTCATGGATTTGAGTCAGGAAGAGTTGAGGAGAGAATGAGGGACATAGGACAGAGATCTAATAAAGTGTTTAATTTTGGTGAGACATCTTATAAGTCCAGAGGAATAATAGAAATACCTGTGATACTAAAAACAGAAAGTTTTATTTGAAGACGGAAATTCTGCAAGGTGATATACCCTGGCTGATAGGTAAGCAAACCATGAGTAAAATGGGTATGACCCTAAATTTGAAAGAAAATTTTGTGTCATAGTAGAAGTATTAGGGGGTGGCAATGAAAGTAGCGTTAAGAGAAGACGAAACAGGGTCATTTTAAGAGTGACCTAGTAAGGAGGCAGGAAGGCGTAGAAGAATTATTACTGGAGGGTTGGAAGGGAAAGAATCCGAGGGAAATTAAGAACACAATGAAGAAATTACATTTACAGTTGGTCATGGAAGGGAGGATAAAATATGAAGCTAACAGAGGAAGCACAATGGAGTAATGGGTTAATCGAAAAAAGAAAAAGAGGAAATAAGAAAGTTACTAACGGAACTGATTAAAAATTGTGAGGTTTGTAAAAAATACAAAAGAAAACCCCGCCAAACCGGTAGTAGGCTTTTCTTGGAGTAAAACGTTCAATGAAGTCGTAGCGAGTGGATGTGGGAGAGATAGAAGAGAGAAAGTTCTTGGTAATAGTGGATATGGCAACGAGATATTGTCAGGCCTGTTGGATAAAGATAAGAAACCAGAAACTATAATAAAGATACTTTTGAGTGCTGTTGCTATATTTGGAGCACCTCCAAAATATTGTCAGATAATGGGGGAGAATTTCAAAATGAAAAAGTAAGGAGGATGGCAGAAAAATGGAATATTAAAGTATTAGCCACAGCATCAGAATCTCCGTGGAGCAACGGATTATGTGAAAAGACCGTAGGCATGATCAAGGGAAGTGTAAGGAAGATGATGGAGGAAGAGGAAGAGGAAGTAGATTGGTCCCTAGCTTTGAAATGGGTAGTGAGTGCTAGGAACTGTTTAATGAATAATGGAGGTTTCTCTCCCAACCAATTAGATTTGGAAAAAACCCTTCACCTGCCTAACCTAATAGGAGAAGAAAGTTCTAGTCCTGCAAGCAGAGAAAAGGGATGGAAGAGGGTATGGTAAGGGACACACTGAATGCAATGCACAAGGCCAGAGAAGCATTTATAAAAAATGAGTCCTGTAATAAAATAAGAATAGCGCTAAACAAAAACATCAGAGAACATAAATTTGAAGAAGCAGTGGTAGGAGATGAGGTATTCTATAAGAGGGAAAATGAAAATGAATGGAGAGGACCTGCTCAGGTAGTGGGAGTATCGGGGAAAACAATAATAGTCAAACATGGGGATCTTTAAAGAGAAGTAGCTAGGATACATGTGACAGGATTCACGACGATCACCAGATACAGAAGAGATATCGGCTAGAATAGATAAATCCCATGGGGTGAAAGGTAGGTCAGATGGCCCAAATGAAGGGAAAGTAGATTGGCTGGAAGGAGAGGAGATAATGGGTGAGAGAAGGAATGCAGACACAGAAGAGACTATAGAAAGAGAGGTGATAGAGGAACAGTGGAAGATAACGGGCAAAGTGGGTCAATAGAAAGCGAGTTAATGAAGAGATACCAAAATTCAAAAAAAGGGAAAATAGAGTTAGGGCTATAAACAATGATACAAGGACAAGTAGAAGAATGGACTATTTTTAGGTCTTGCAGGAAAAGATCAAGCCAAGCATGGGCTGATTCGTACAATATACGAGGACTCACAGTCAGGTGACAAAGGGTGGGTAACTTGAGGGATTATAGTCAGGTAGAAAAAATTGAAGATGAAGAGGAGGTGTTGCTGGGATTTGAAAATAGAAGCATAATGGAAGCTAAAGAAAAAAGAACTTCTAAGTTGGAGAGATAACCAGGTATATGAGGAGGTAATGATGTGGACAAAAAGCTATATCTACAAGATGGATAGTAACTGAAAAGATAAAAGGGGGGGAAAGGATATGTAAAGCAAGATTGGTAGCTAGAGGGTTTGAAGAAGAAATGGCTGAGTGGGAAAAGGATGCTCCCACATGCAATGCTGAAATTTTTAAAATTCTGTCTAACCATAATAAAGGTGAAAAATTGGAATTGTTATACATTGGATGTCAAAAACTGCATATTTACAAGGTGACGAGATACAAAGAGAAGTGTACTTGAAGCCACCAAGGGAAGATGGTTGGAGGGGATATGGAAGTTGAAGAAAACAGTCTATGGGCTCAAGGATGCAGCAAAAGCATGGTATTGTAAAGTGGTGAAAGTAGTGAAGGAGCTTCAAGGTG
>NC_087205.1:18960493-18975727 GCF_015104395.2 Macrobrachium nipponense | reverse complement strand
GGGTCTGGAAGATCGGCAGTTAGTGTTGGTTGAGTATGGAAGAAAGCGGAAGAAGGTAAGGAAAGGGAATGAAAGGGAGAAACGTGAGCTACATGATAGAGGGGTTAGTGTTAGGGTAAAAATGGTGGATAAGGCCACACAGTGTAATACAGATGACACTGAGGGGAGGAATGATACATATAGCGTTTGTGGGTTTGAATTGTCAGAGTTTGGTGAAGTTTCACCAGGAAGGGAATCGGGTAGTAAGGATGTAGTTGGCAGTATGAATGAGTCTCTTCGGGAGTTTGGCATGAGCGTAAATGAGGTAAGTGATTTGGTGACAGAGTTACGAGAGATGTTCGGACAAGAGTTAGAAGGGGTAGATGAGATAGTGAATGGGATTTGGGGGGATGGTAGTGAGGGAGATAGTAATGGTAGTCTGACTGGAAGTGATCTGGGAGAAGTTGATGGCTGTGTAACTGAGAGTGTGTATGAGGGCCCTCAAACAAGATCCAGGGGACCTGCATCTGAGCATCCGTGGGTGTTGCTGAGGGCTATATTTAGTGTGGGTGTTGTGAGTGAAAGGAGACGTTGTCAAATGTAACAGGGGAGGAAATATGGAGGAGTTATGGAGTTAAATTTGACAATGTCTGTGTGTGAGAGAGAGAGAGAGAGAGAGAGAGAGAGAGAGAGAGAGAGAGAGAGAGAGAGAGAGAGAGAGAGAGAGTGTAATTGCTGTATGGATAGTTAACGACTGTATTGGCTGTTGGTGAGTTCTGGCTGGGTTGTCTGCTAGTAGGGATCAGAGCTCTGTGTTTTTAGTGAGTTTTTGAGTCAGTCTTTAGTCTTTAGTTTTTGGTGAGAGCTGGTGATAGGTAGTAGTGTTGGAGGAGTCTATTGAAGGCATTGATAGTCAGCTAAGTTGTGTGTTTTTGTTGTTATTTGGTGTTGTTAAGTTAGTGTTTTTGCTTAGAGTTGTTGTGCCTGTGCTGTTGTGATTTTTGTTGTTGTTTGTGCAGTGGTCTTTTGTTGTTATATGTGAGGTTGTGTTGTTAGGTTGTGGTTATGTTTCTTGGTTGGTTGCTGTGTTGTAGAGTTGTGGTTGTGTTCCTTGATTGTTGTGTTGTTGTCTCGGTTGGTGTGGTTGTGAGTTGTAGTGTGTGTTGTTGTTGTGTTGGGTTGTGGTTCTTGGTTGTTGTTGTGTTGGGTTGTGGTGTTGTGGTTCTTGGTTGTTGTTGGTGGTGGTGTTGTTGTTGGTGTCCCAGTGACCTTAACCAGCGGACAGCACAGGATAGCCCTCGAATAATTGGATTGATTGGTAAGTACATGTGTTTTGTTTTTTCGTTTGTTTTTGTATAGTGTTGGTAGGTACATGTGTTTTGTTTTTGTTTTGTTTTGTATAGGTGTAGGTCACTTGTCCTTCTGTATTTGTTTTGTTGTGTAAAGAAGAAAGTGTGACTGAGGGTGGGTTTGGAAGGTGGATCGATTAGGTTAATGTGGGGAGGGTTTGCACTTGCTTTTTTTAGCTTGTGATCCCGCCACATAATGATAAAATTGCTTTAATATTTATGTATATATACTTCCAATACATAGCCTAATTTCACCAATTTCAACGTTTTGTGTGTAGTCTTATACCCAGTTTGGAGGGTCAACACATACCGAATGGCAACAGAAAGAGAGAGAGAGAGAGAGAGAGAAAGGAAGGCGAAGGAACGAAGAAGGAAAGGGGTGGCTTTGGAGGGGGGGAGAGGGTAGGTGGAGCTTTATACGCGTGTTCGTACCCATTTCTGCATAATGGAGTTTTTGTCTCTTGGTACAAGGACAAGTGTCGTTATTCTTTACGATTAGTGATTCACGATAACCTTATAAATTACGGCACTGGGTGTAATGCACTAAAGCAAAATCTCGTTCTGATACGAGTGTTCGTTACAGAAATAGGTATTGCCCAAAAACGTGCTTACACTGTCGCTGAAACCCATAGTAGGTATGCTACTTAGTTGTCAATCAAGTTTTTTGTAATAAGTAGTTTTTACAAGCTAGCTATTGAATAAATTTGTATTTTTCTCAATCAAAACATATGCCCCTCAATGCTAACTTTCCTCTTTTAACGACTTTCTGGTCATTGCAAATTCGGCCCCATAATTTCTTATGGTGCGAAAACAGAGGCCCAGGGACCGAAAACGATTGCGTCACACTGCGGCGATAATCCGGCAGTAAAACATCTTCATATATCCAAAAAGTAAATGATAAAGATATATATGCGCATTATAATTACGTATAACAATTACAGGAATAGCTGATAATCTGCATGAATAACTGGTAAACTGTTCCGCAAGAAAGTTGAGTAAAGCAATTATTTACAATAGGTACGAAAGCCAAGATGTCGTAATGTCATAATACAGGACTTAAACGAACGTTCTAATTCCAAAAAATAATTACTTAAATTTGAGTCAGAATCGAGTTACTTTTTCAATAACGAATATTTTCAAATTAATCATCATAAATATGTAAAATATTGATGTTTTACTATTTATTTAAAAAATTATCCAAGTGCACGCTTCGTCGTCGTCTTCTACCAAAACAGTTGTTTACTAACAAACAAGCTGGTTAGGGACTGTGTTCCGATTGTTGTGATGAAAGTGCCCCAGCGTCTGTAGGTGCAAGTGGTGTGCGGATTTATCACAGGAAATGGGAAGTTTATTGACACAAGCGACTCCGTAAATATCGAGATGGCGTCAAACTTCTAAATATGACAATTTGTCCAAAATTGCATTTTTCCTAACTATACAAACCTGAGGTCCTTTTACAATAGGAAGGTACTAGCGGCAGCTGGATAGGTCGTAAGCTTTCGAACAAGGGGTTCGGTAGTTAACTGCTTGTCCGACAGGCGCGCGCGCGCGACTGGTAGGTAAACAAATCACTTTTGCTTTTGGCCCAAGCAAAAACTGCAGAGTGAGGGGTGGCATGAGGTGGGGCTATGTGTAAAAGGACCTCAGGTTTGTATAGTTAGGAAAAATGCAATTTTGGACAAATTGTCATTTGTTCCGACACGGCATACAAACCTTCGGTCCTTTTACAATAGGAAGACTCACTTCTTGGTGGGAGGAATCTGAGTCTTTTGTGAACAGACTGGTGTTCGCCCAACCTTGGAATGCCTCCCTGGTCGTAAGAGCGAGGGAGGGATCCAAGCCTCTGTCCGATTGATCGGGGTGTGCACCGCAGGATCAATGGTCAGACCTCTGGACCAAGTACTAAGAGAGAGGCAAGCGTATCTCTTCGTACCAGCAAACAAGAACAAGTTCCTATTTGCAAGAGGCAACATAACGTTATGGTTTGTCTCTTGTTGGCATCCACTTCCCCCCCCACCCCCCTTGTAGGAGGAAGTGGTGGATATTCGCTCCCATCCCTAGTGAAAGGGATAGGATGGGGCTCTGTCGAGTAGCTCACCGGCATCTCGTCCTATCCAGCAAGGTGATGACCGTATCCCCCTACCCACAGGTAGAGGGGAGTAGAAAAAGATAGGAAGAGAAGCCAGTCACTCTCTCATTCACTTATCTATTCTTACAGTCACACAGGACTCGATGCTGTTCAGCCTGCTAGGGTCTGGTTAGCTAGACAACGTGTTGAGCAGCCACCACGGGTCCTAAGGAAAACGATCCAAGGACCTGTGGGCAATATCCAAAAGGTAGAAGGAGGTGCCAGTGGTCTGGTTGTACCAGACCCCTGCCTTCAGTACCTGCGCCACGGAGAAGTTCTTGTGTAACTCGAGGGAGTGTACTTCTAGGTCATCTTGGTGCTGACGAAGAGTCTTCAACACTCAGCCTGGGATGTCGAGTTTCTTCAGAAAGCGCGGTCGCGCTTTCACAGGACCAAAGCAGCATCTCCTTCGCATCGAACGGCGGTGAAGTCCATTAGGGAGGGGATTGTGAAGGACTCTAACCGATCGTCAGGAACCGAATGGGTTCAGAGTCTTCGCTACGAATTCGGTACGAAATCGAGCGTCACGAATCCCCATCCCCTGGTATGCTTGACTTCGCAGGAAAAAGTCATGCAATTACCTCAGAGGAAAGAAGGGAATGGTCGTATGACCTATCCCTCTTCTCGACTTCGGTGATGTCCTGTACCCATACTGGTCTATCCGTTCTGCCGCGACGTTGTTGTTCTCGGTAGTGGATAGGACACCGACACTCAATGGTGGGTGTCGATGGTATGGGTACTGTGACAAGCGTTAGGACGAAGAAAAGATTGTTATGGAACAACCGAACTAAGTCCACAGCGAAGTTCGTAAACAGACTTGGGCGCTCTGACAGCTGCCTACTGACTGCGTTCGGTAGGAGGCAAGTTGTCCCAAGCACCCGAGCAAGTCACGTGACCTTCGCCTTAAAAGGGTTATGCCAAGAGACTAAACAAATAATTTGTTTCGTCACCGATGCCAGAAGGCAAGGTGATGACTCTCTTAAGGCATGTGCCCAACAGGCGAAAGTCAATTGCCTTCTAGAGGACCGAGGTCCTTGATGGCAAGATATCTCATAGTATAGTTGATTCTCGGGTAAGGAGAAACAACACTATGTGACGTTGAAGACGAAGGTGTACAGAAAATGCAACCTACGTCTTCACAGCTGAACGAGAGAAGGATTCTCAAGATTCTGAACTGTGCTACAAAGACTGAGAACGCTAACCGCTATTGATTGCTGTCCGGTGAGGATCGTAGTTGCAATAAAAAGCGGAGCGCTTCCAGTAATGAAGACAGGGAAACTACTGCCTGAAGAACTGCTCTCATGGGCTGAACATTTGGAAGTAGAGCTGTCAGGTCGGAGAGTAGGCGATGTCTTCTGACATATCTGTTAATTCGGGGCAAGCAATGAAATTGCACACCTACGAATACGAGATATTTGAAGACAAACTCAGATGTCTGCAAAAATCATTCGCATTATCGCAGTGCGATGCAGCGGTTGACTAGTACAGACTTCTGTTACCGTGCGGTAAACAGAAAGATGAAAGAGTCCAAGAGATATCTCTGTTGAAAATTCTCGCAATGTCGAAGGCGATGAAATCGAGCGTCACAGCAGTAGATGGTCCTTCATTATTGCGAGAATCCCCGTTAATCAGAGACCTAAGTCCATGATTGTTGGGCAGAGATACGGTTCGGTAGTCAATCCAACACGGGGAGAGAGAGACGTAACCGACCGTGCATCTTCGAGACCTAGCTGATACTGAGCCGCTATCAGGCAGTTCAATACGCAGTAGCTCTCGGTGACTCGTCATCCTGAGTTGCCAGGTAATCCATTATTCCACGAAGGAATGCGTTCGGCTAGAACCATCGAGCATAAAGAATACGCTCGAGCAAGTTATATTTAACCGAAACGGATTTCGGTAAATACAAAAGCTGATTTGGTGTTGTCATGACAATACCAAGTATCTAAAATCGAAAACTGATAACTGCTGGGAGGTTGCAGGCAACCCGAGTTGCAGTTCAATTAAGATACAATTCGTCTCGGTCACAAACCGTAGAGTTAACTACGGTATGCGCCTTACCCCACGGACAATTCAACTGTTAAAGAATCATGTCGCGAGGGTAATATACGTAGTATATTTGTAGGTTCTGTACCACGACTCCATCCTAAAATCTTTTCCCCTCGAGGAATGAGAATAAGGATTGGAGATCGACCGCCTTCGTTCTCTAGTCAAGAGAGTGAAGGAGAAGTCTTTCCCAAAGGAAAGGAAAGCTTCAATGGTGAACAGAATACCGAAGACGATAGTTCAAGCCAAACTGGAAGTTCCCGTCCGTTCTTCTCTATTCCAGGTTAAGCGCCTACTGTGAGATACTCTTCTTTCAGCAGCAGTCTTCTTCCAAATGCTAGAAATTACAGGAATTCGAGCATAAGCGAGGTTCCCGATTATCGTGTAACAATTATCGGGGATTCTCGCTCACTTTGGACCGTGGTCTCGCCTAAGTGTTGGAGATCGTAAAAAAAACTCGAACACTCTTGAGTGCGCTAGAAATTCCGTAGAATTCTAAGCACTCTGCGAAACCCCCCAACCGAATTCGTCAAACGATATCGGCTGGTGGTCCTCTCGATTCCCGTAGAAATCGAGAAAGGGGCAGGATCCTCCTCAATGACCGGGGCTTACGTCAGGTAGGACCCGAAGGTCCCCCCGGTAGCGCAGCCCCATAACGTGGGATCTTACAGAGAAATCTCTGTAGGATCCCTCCCTTTCCCTCGTAGCCGTAAGGAGAGAGGGAATGGGGAGGAATTGGATACTGGCTCGCCTTCCCAGCGGAACTAGCAGTTGGGAGAAGAAAAGGAGCAAGCCATCGCCTTACGGCGATGGCCTCTCAGAGCCTGGGAAAACGTACGTCAGGAGAAAACGTTTTCCCGAGGAGGGTTACGAACTCATACTGTAGGTAAGTGTCTGCCGCCACTGTGAACGTCGTCTGGGTGGGGCTGATCGACACCTGACAGGAGAGAGCCGATACCGCTCCGACTCATTCCAGTCCTCGTCGAGGTCGAAACCTCAGGAGGACCGAAGGGGTGGGTATTTAAATACGGTGTCCGAAGACACGTAGAAACGCCTCTGTCGCAGTAGAGAGGTGAAGTAGCTTGTTCGACCGGCCAGAACTGAGAGAGCCTTCTTGTCCGGAGACGAGAGACTACCTGGTTCAACACAGTCGGCAAGCTCCGATCGCGGCAGACCCACCGTCGATTTGGGTTCCCTCTCGGGCCCAAAACAAAACGACTCGAGCCGAGACGTGGCTCGCTGGTGGAAGCGGCGATCCTTCCCCGAGGTCATTGTGCTGACGAATCAGCGCCGTAAACCTCGGACAAAGTTCCTCTGGATCTCTGGAAGTCACAGCATCTTGCAGAGTGGGACCGTTAAGCCCTTCGAACAAGAGCATATTCCGAGAACCTTCCTCCTAAGAAGGGGGTAACAGCGACAGCCCTCTCGGTCTTCCCCATCCACTTGCGCATACGTCCTGGCCGGTCCAAGAACCGTGCCTGGCACGTAGGGCGTCGTGGTGGGATCATGAGGGGCGCACCCCTCACGATCACTCATCAATACCTCGCTCCTCCCGGTGAAATAACCCGAGGAGGTTGAAGGTACGGGAGAGGCAGACCTGACGCTCCCTCGTTGCTCGCTGGCAGAACCAGCAGGCTTGGAGGGCTGCAGGCGATCGTCAACCCGCGGTGGCGATCGAGCTGCAGGCCTGGTCGAACCGTCTCGCTGTGGAGAACGGCTGGACTGAGCACAGCGGCCCGATCTCGAGTGTCAGAAGAGCTGGTGCTGGTTGCCGTTACCCGGTCGCTTTCTGTGAGAGCGACGGTCAGGCGACCTGCAGGCTCCACTGTCACAGTGAGACCGGTGCTTGTCCTCACGGCACGTCACGTCGCTGGTTCCAGCCGTGGCTGGCACCGGCGAACGGACGGAGGACCTCTTCCCAGCCTCAGCACCGTGGTCGGTCGTGGACCGTCACGTCCCCGGGTAGCCAGCTGTTCGCCGCGGAGAGTGAGAGCTGGTCTGGTGAGAGTCGCATGAGCGGCTGTCACCAGTCTTCCGCCCCGTGCCGTGAACCTGACGCTGAGCGGACTCAGAGGTCTGGTTCCTGGCTGCACGGTCGCTGGTAGACGACCGTACACTCGGTACCTCCCGCGAACGAGAGGCCGAGACGGACCCTGATGCAGTGGCAGAAACCACTGACACCAGGCGAGGAAGTACCGGTGTTAGCCGGTACCCCCTCTGGTCCCCGTAGTCTTCTTCCTTGCGGAAGAAGAGACGGGCCCCGCTCCCGAAGGAGCAGGAGGACCAGCGGAAGGAACCCTCCCGTCCCACCGAGGTGAGACGGGTCCCGAGAAGCTCCCGAGGGAGACTTCTTAGGAGGGAGGAGTAGGCAACTTCTTCTTCCTCGGCTGTGAAGCCTTAGAAGTCGAAGGGGAAGAGGCGGCAGCCGACGACGATGAAGAAGATGAAGACGACGACGACGACACCTTCCTCCTCTTCTTCGTCAGCTTCCTCAGGACAGACGTAAGATCTGCTATCCAGGGCGGAGCCGGGGCTGCTGTAGCCGAAGCCACAGGGCCCGGACGCACCTGTACAGACAGACCAAAGTCTGGGGTAGTACCACCACGAACCGGGACGACATCAGCAGGTATGGGCATCTCAGGAACAGCAGGCACAGCCAGCACAGCATCGGTAGGGACAGCCAGCGCAGCAACGGCAGGGACAGCCAGGCAGCAATGCAAGGCGGGGACGCCAGCGCAGCAACGGCAGGGACAGCCAGCGCAGCAAACTGCATGGACAGTCAACCCAGAATCGGCAGGTACGGCAGGTAGCACCGGAAACACAGGAAGTGGAGCAGCAGCAGCAACATCCTGGTACGGCGGCAGGGTCCAGGGGCGAGCTCTAGGGCAGCGGAAGTGTGGTCGCTGCAGCGCGGCAACCACGAGCGGCGGCGGCACGCCCCCCTCTCGGTACGGCGAACGGCACTTCACAGCGGCTGTAGGCAAGACTGTACCACGTGAGGCGAGTACACCAGGTGAGGAGGGACGTCGTCACCTGGTTGCGTGGTCACCACTCCATGGGTGACCGCAGTAGGCCCAGACATAGAACCGCAGCCCCTGGACACTAGCACGCCCTGCAAATGGAAGGACGCCCATACCTCACCAAGGTCCACCCTCGTGGCAGTAGCACCTGCGGAAATAACAGTAGTAGCGATTAGTGGGGGGGAAGTCCCCTCGCGCGGGGGGGTGAGCCCTCTCCCGAACGAGTGGAAGACCCCTAATACAATTGTACATCGGGCACCGAGCGCCCCTGCGCGCTCGACGGATCGGGCGAGGAGAAGAACGCCGATAACCTCCCCCCCCCAAGGGGAAGGGCCATCTGTGGGAGCTGAGCGGGTGGGGGTGCTCGTTCCCCACCCCCGCACAGTACCCATGTACCCAACAACAATATAAGAGCCCGAGAGCAATCGTGCCATCGGCCCGAATGCAAGGGCATAAGGATCAATTCCCTGACTGAGCGGAACTTGAACCAAATAAATATTGATGCAATCAATAATAAGGAATAAAATGAAAATGCTCATCTTGCATTACGATTCACTTCACAATGAATAAGGGCTCGGATCGAGCGCATTTGCGCCCTCGGTACGAGCGCAAGGGTAAAAGGATCCATTCCTTACCTTTATGGATCAAGGTTTATGGAAACTTGATCCATAATGAATTGATGCAATCAAAAAAATATATGAAAATGAAAAAGAATACTGCGCTTGCGATTCACTTCATACAAATAAAAAGGGGAAGGATCAATTCCCGGGAAATAGCGGAAACATTGATCCCAGTAAACAATGCAATTCTCAATAAAAAATGAAAATGAAAAAGAACTGCACTTGCGATTTCACTTCATTCAAAATAAAAAGGGGAAAGGATCAATTTCCGGGTAAGCTCGGAAACTGATCCAAAATGAGTATTGCTACAATCAAAATAATATATGAAAATGAAAAAGAATACTGTACTTGCGATTCCACTTCCATACTGAATAAGTTTTTCCAACCCAAATATACGCTCGGAGCGAGCGCTCCCGCCCTCGGCACCGAGCATACACAATACGAGGATCATTTCTGGGAAAATGAATTCCCGCACTTACGCCCTTCAGTCCCGGCACTCGGGTAAATCGGAGGGGCGTGGTGAAACCAAGATCCTTAATTCACAATTGAATTCAATGGAATAAATATGAAATGATTGTACTTACAATTCAGTTTCACTAGATAAATAGAAAAAGAAAAACAAACAATCATGCGAAAGCAACGACGATGAAGCGGGCAGAGAGCGATGATACACGTCCACACGCCAGCAGGTCCGAAAGCAAAAGTGGTTTGGTTACCTACCAGTCGCGCCAGCGCGCGCCTGTCGGACAAGCAGTTAACTACCGAACCCCTTGTTCGAAAGCTTACGACCTATCCAGCTGCCGCTAGTACCTTCCTATTGTAAAAGGACCGAAGGTTTGTATGCCGTGTCGGAACAAATTTCGAGTTGTAAGTAAAAATGTTGAACGCGTTTTGGTGAGATTTGGACTGCCTTGTGCCACCATTTCACTACCCTCTGTTTAAATCTTAAAATTTGGCCTTAATTTCTAACTTTGGAGAAAATACTTACTTCGAAAGGAGAGTAGAGGTCTTTAGCTCAGTTTCTTACTAGCTAACAACAAGTCGCGCCTGATGCCCATCTCCGAAGTCAGGATGCGTTATAATGTACTTTTTTTGGGATTGTACACGATGATCGTACATGTCCACCCCTGTACCATGCGGTTTTTTACCCTAATGTAGTCTTCCCTTTCACTACTATAAGGTAAACCCCATCAGTTTTTTGTTCTATCTAACTGCCTTTACCTGTGGTAACAGGAGTCTCCAGCCTGTAGACTACTAGGTAGCTAGTTGCAGAATATATAATGATACAAGAAAGGATGTGCACTTTGATCTAGGCCAGGGATGTCCAACCTTTTAATTTAATGGGCCACATTGCAAACTTAAATATTTAACTGGGCCGCAAAATCCCAGAATATCTGAATACATTTTAATGAAAAATGACAATATAAAACAAAACCATGTGAATACACTTTATTACAACATTGTAAATATTGTAATGTTTATATGTAGCTATGCATAGAAAAAAACCCATTAAATAATAAACCAAATATTAATTCAATGAGACTTTTGACTTTGTCTTCCAGAATTTAATGAAAAATGACAATATAAAACAAAACCATGTGAATACACTTTATTACAACATTGTAAGTATTGTAATGTTTATATGTAGCTATACATAGAAAATAAACCCATTAAATTTAATTAACCAATATTAATCAATGAGACTTTTGACTTTGTCTTCCAGAATTTAATGAAAAATTACTATATAAAACAAAACCATGTGAATCCACTTTATTACAACATTGTAAATATTGTAATGTTTATATGTAGCTATACATAATAAAAACCATTAAATTTAATTAACCAATATTAATTCAATGAAGACTTTTGACTTGTCTTCCAGCCATAATGTTTTCAATATTGCATCGAAGGATGTATTCTAATTCTAAGAATGTTTGCTAAATGTCTGTCAGTCACCTATTTCTTTCTGCAGTTTTAATGTTTTTCATGTTGGAAAAAAAAAAACTGCTCGCAAGAGTATGTACATCCCCACATACATAATAATTTGGCTGGATAAATTTATAATTTGAATGAATTCATTGAGAGAATGCAATTTCTTATAAAATAAAGGTAGTGTGTGTTCTCTATGGAAAGTTTTAAACCTTCCGACTCTGCAGCTCAATCAGTTGAAGTTGGTACTCAACTGGTGCTTTATCATATTAAAATGAAAATGGATCATTAAATAATTTTAACTCAATTTCAATCTTTGTAAAATCAGAAAATCTAATTTTACGTTCATAACACACATGGTGTTGTCACGATGCTTATGATGAATTGTGCGTCTCTATGTAGGCTACGAGTCAATCATGATTTAATGTTATGTCAGTATAGTAAGAAATAATCTAAGAAATTCTCACAAATAATCTATAATCTAAATGACAATTTTAAAAATGTAAATGAAGTGCAAATAATCTAAATATAGATTTTAAATAATCTAAGTTCGCAGCCCTAGCTAAGCCTCATCACAGAACCAAGCAACTGACAATATTATAAACTTAGTATGCATGCTCAGTTGTAAATTTCATCTTAATCATATTGTTTTTTAAATTGTTTTTATCATTTTATTTATTAAATATAAAGTATTTTAATTAAATTACATGAAGACTCTCTAGCTCACTACATGATAAATTTGCTAAAAACTTTTTTTTTTTAATGAGAGTCGATAGTGGGCCGCATCCAAACACTGAGTGGGCCGTGGGCCGCAGGTTGGACATCCCTGATCTAGGCCAATTGATTTGAATTAAGGTACCTTATAGCTAGTCAAGTGTATTGGTTAAAAACCATGTCGGCAAAGGGAACACCCGGGAACATTAATACGAACACAGCCTATTTTTTATGCCTTTTCTTCAACTTAAAGAAGTGCCTCAAATACCGTGAGTTGCGGCGAGGCCCCCAGAAGAAGGGGTACACGAGTTACCTAGGTAACGAAGCATTTCAGACTAGGTAGCTTAGGTAATATAAAATTTTAAAAGAGTCCGAAACTATCCTAAGGTCTTGGCCCGACATCTCACATTCATATAAATCATTAACCATCGCATTAATTAAACAATGATTAGGTACCTAGTACGTCCTGGTAAAAATGGCACCCTTCACATGATTATTCTATCCTAAATCAAAACACCAAACTCAACCAATAGCTACCGTAATCAGAGGATGACCCAGTATAGTTCACACCTGGGACAGGCTAATTATCACCGTAAATGCAGTTGGAAAATCAGCATTTTAGGCAGGACTATTCGACACATAAAACTGTCAGAACGGGAATTATGGATGAGCTCTGCATCCCAAGCTCCATGCTGAAAGCAGAATTGCTGGGTAGAGTAGTAGTTGTAGTCATTCTGTTTCTTTGGAACGGTTCCGTCAGTCGTTCCTATTTACGTTGGACTGTGTTTAATTAAACTTATTTCTCTGGGGTACCCAACGCTTTTGATGATTCATATTCTCAATTTTCCCTGCAGATAGATCTGGGAAAAGTTAGATATTAGTTATTAATTCCTCATTATTTTCCTAAAATATCAACGGGTTCTTGTCTTGATGATAAGTCGATGCGCTGCTATTGTTTCAAGCTTGCTTGAATCTAAAACCTGTTCCTAATAGTATTATTGTGTGCTGGGAAACAAAGTAAAAAAGAATGTCCCTTTACATCTACCATGTTTAGCCTAGCCATGCTTATCAGCAGTCTTTTCAGCATTATTATACCAAGCTTCTTCTCTGGCAAAGTATAAATCACGTTACTAAGAAATGACACAAACATTAAAAAGCAGTGGTCACAGATGCTTGATATGAATATCATCACACTATCACAACCTATTCAAACATGAGTAATATTCTGTACTTCGAACAGTAATGAAATAAACTCAAGTGTGGTAAAATCATATCCAAGTGCAAAGAATTCTGTGTAATAAGAGCATTTAAATAAATATGGCCTTCATAGAATGGCATTACTGTTTTGGAGCAAGACTATCTCGGTGGTCTCGTTTGGAGTCATATCCTATATTAGTCAATGGAAGACTACATGCTGTAACAATATTCGATGATTCTCTGGAGTTCCTCGGGGTCAAAGAAGAATCTTCATTCTCTGGTAGGCTATAGACTGTTTTTATCTTTCAGTCTCAAGTATGTATGCTCTGATGAAGTGCCACTCCTTCATGTTACAACAGTCATTTCTTAAGGCACTGCTCTAGCTCATAAGTATCATGACTTGGTAAAGGGGCAACATGACAAAGTGAAATAGTGGGTTCTCTGCTATCTGGGAGCTGGACAGAACATGACCTGGTCTCAAATTAGATATGCATATCCAGTTGCAGAAGTTCTATCTCTTCAGTAACAGACCTACATTTATTGGAGGACGGATGCAAGACCGATTGTAATATAATAGGAACAAACTAGACAGATCTATGGCCAGTCGCGTTTAATGCTTGTGTTGACTGAAATTTAAAGTCTTAGTCATAGAATGACCAATGTTAGTGTTATCTGAAGATCTCGACCTAGAGGCCAAGAATAGAGGGGGACGCACTGGAAGGGATATCTTGCTGTAAAGGCACTAAATATTGAATGTTTAGTGGTGACTAAATAAGGAAAACTATCTATAATAGAAGAAAATTATTATTTTGCATTTTTATGAAATCTGGATACAAAATTGAAAGGAGCTGTGCATGAAATTTACGTCGCTTAAACAATGTTGAACGTCGATTACGTCATTTATGTATTTTCTCTTCTTTTTTCACAAATTTTCATATATAGTTTAGTAGGCATATCAGTAATATAAGAATTGTTATTTTATGTGAATATATGTAAAATAGTGTCCAATATGATGAAAAAAATGTATAAAAAACATCCTGAAGATGACTCACTAATAGAACGATGTAAATGTAACAAGAAGGTAATATAGATATTATTTTCCTAAAACGCTGCTCGGATTATCTGCCTCGAAATTTCATCTTTACAAGGGTTACATAATATTAAAATTATAGGAATATAAATCAATATTTAAATTATATAAATGACACAAGAATGACTTTGACATATTTACATATCATTAGCTGCGATAAGGGTTTTTCCTCTTTTTCTCATGGATAACAACACGGATCTTCAAGTTCCCTTCCCTTAACAACTTCTGCGTTTTCACACTTTCTGTTGTCTCGCGGTAACACTGCGACTAGCTTTCTCGCGAGATAATCTCCTACTAAAATCGTATTAAAATGCCTAAGGGTAAAGTATTTTCATATTCATTTGTGAAGAGAGTGTGACAGCGGTTTGTGAGAGAATGGGAGCTTTAGAATTTACTGTTGCTTGAAAGAAGAGAGAGAACGGAATGTGTCAGGCATGTTTCCTCTGTGCCCACCCATTGACCTACACTCCTACCTACCTTGGTAGTAGCTAGGTACCTACTAGGTAGGTAGTACTTAGTATCAGGGACATACCAAGCATTATGGATGTCGTTGTCCCTTAACAGGTGACAAAAGCAACAACCTGATATTCTTTTATGATGTAGGCTATGTTAATATGAGGTCTGTAAACATACCTATACTACTACGTAGGTATAGGTATCACTACAAGACTACCTAAAAATGTTAAAATATCGCCTAGGGAGCCCTACACGTCTGTTAGGTAGTGTTCTCGTCTTTTGATCACATAGGTAGGTGTTGCGACGCCAGTTTTAGTCATTACTATACATCAGTCTGTCATGTTTGGAATTTATCAAGATTCCGAGTGAATAAAGATAGGGTAAAACACCGCATGGCCTGCAGTAGGCCATGTAGGGTAGATCACCACGGCAGGCCTACCAGGCCACCTACAATCAACGCTTGCCACCCTCCGAAAAAGTACATTATAACGCGTCCTGACACCCGACATGGGCATCAGTCGCGACTTCTTGTTGGTGAGAAACGGAGCTAAAGACCTCTACTCTCATTTCAAAGTAAGTATTTTCTCCAAAGTTAGAATTGTTCCGATACGTAATACAAACCCTCGGTCCTTTAATAATAGGAAGGTAACTAGCGGCAGCTGGGACGGTCGTAAGCTTCGAACAAGGGAGAACGGTAGTTAACTGCTTG
>NC_087205.1:18913411-18959993 GCF_015104395.2 Macrobrachium nipponense | reverse complement strand
GCGTGCAAAATGTGTTGAATGTGGAATGGAAGGTCACGTGGCGAGTGTGTGTAGGCGAAAGAGGATGAGTCAGGCTGGGAATTCGGGGAACTAGGTGTTAAGGGGATTCAATTGGGTGGGTCCTCTAGTATGTGACAGTATGTTAGGGAGAATGCGATGAGTGAGTGGTTGAGGGTGAATAAATGTGAGCTGAGTGTCAGTGAGCAAATGGGTCTGGAAGATCGGCAGTTAGTGTTGGTTGAGTATGGAAGGAAGCGGAAAAAGGTAAGGAAAGGGAATGAAAGGGAGAAATGTGAGCTGCATGATAGAGGGGTTAGTGTTAGGGTAAAAATGGTGGATAAGGCTACACAGTGTAATACAGATGACTTTGGGGGGAGTAATGATACATATAGCGTGTGTGGGTTTGAATTGTCAGGGTTTAGTGAAGTTTCACCAGGAAGGGAATCAGGTAGTAAGGATGTAGTTGGCAGTATGAATGAGTCTCTTCAGGAGTTTGCCAGGAGTGTAAATGAGGTAAGTGATTTGGTGGCAGAATTACGAGAGATGTTCGGACAAGAGTTAGAAGGGGTAGATGAGATAGTGAATGGGATTTGGGGGGATGGTAGTGAGGGAGATAGTAATGGTAGTCTGACTGGAAGTGATCTGGGAGAAGTTGATGGTGGTGTAACTGAGAGTGTGTATGAGGGCCCTCAAACAAAATCCAGGGGACCTGCATCTGAGCATCCGTGGGTGTTGTGAGTGAAAGGAGACGTTGTCAAATGTAACAGGGGAAGAAATATGGAGGAATTATGAAGTTCCATTTGACAACGTCTGTGTGTGTGTGAAAGAGAAAGAGAGAGAGAGAGAGAGTGAGAGTTTTGAGTCAGTCTTAAGCGAGTCTTTAGTAAGAACTGGTGAGGTTTATTAGTGACGGCAGCGGTCTTTGAAGGCATTGGGAGTTCGTTGAGTTTTGTGTGTTTTTGTTTGTTATTGTGATTGTTAGGTTAGTGTTGTTTGATTAGAGTAGTTGTGCCTGTGCTGTTGTGATTTTTGTGTTTGTGCAGTGGTCTTTTGTTGTGTTTTGTTGTTATATGTGAGGTTGTGTTCCTTGGTTGTTTGCTGTTTTGTTGGGTTGTGGTTGTGTTTCTTGTTTGTTGTTGAGTTGTGGGTTGTGGTCTTTGGATGTTGTTGTTGGTTTGTGGTTGTGTTCCTGTTTTGTTGTTATTCGTTTTTTGTTGTTGTGTTGTTTTGGTTGTGGGTTGTGGTTCTGGGTTGTGGTTGGTATCTCTGCGACATCGACGGCAGACAGCACAGGATAGCCGGGAGTATCTGGAGTGTTGGTAAGTACGTGTGTTTTGTGTTGTTTTTGTTTTTTTGTTTTGTTTTTGTTGCTATAGGTCAATTGTCCTGCGTATATTTGTTGTGTATAGAAGAAAGAGTGACTGAGG
The DNA here is from genome assembly GCF_015104395.2 of Macrobrachium nipponense. NCBI lineage: Eukaryota > Metazoa > Arthropoda > Malacostraca > Decapoda > Palaemonidae > Macrobrachium > Macrobrachium nipponense. The sequence continues at coordinate 18,958,566 of NC_087205.1, read as the reverse complement.
GTGGGTTTGGCAGCTGGATCGATTAAGTATATGTTGGGGGGGGATTCTGCAGCTTGTTTTTTCCTAGCTTGTGATTCCGCCACAACTGAATATTCCTCATCCCCCTAGATTGTCCTTTATGGGAAATAATGCCGCGGCTACGCCAACAACTTCAATGTTGACGGCAATGCAGAACGTGGGAGGTAGTTTTGCTGCAAACGCAGGGATGCCAGCAGCAGCCGCACAGTCTCTCCCTACAAGATTGGTGACGTCACAACAGCGTCACACAGACATGGCGGACGCGATGACGTCACAGCCTACTGCTTCTCAGTCTACTACGCTGTCTCTAAGCGCCTCAGCGGTGTGGTTGGTATGGTATTAGCATCCCACCTCGGTGGTCGTGGGTTTGATTCTCAGCCAATCCATTGAGGAGTGAGAGATGTGTATTTCTGGTGATAGAAGTTCACTCTACGTGGTTCGGAAGTCACGTAAAGCTGTTGGTCCCGTTGCTGAATAACCACTGGTTCCATGCAACGTAAAAGCACCATACAAACAAACAAACTACGCTGCCCCCGGACCCAAATACGCTTTCTGACTCTGTAGTACACACTGTAATGAAGAAATTACAGGATCTAGAGAAGAAAATTATTAAGAAAGACAAAAAGAAAAGGCGTGTACCAGTCAAGCGTTGGGGGATACGGGATTTCGTGACTGATCCTCGGGCCAAGAGGAGAAGAGTGAATTCTTCGTCATCTTCGGGCCAGGACTGTCACATCCCAGTCAGCAAGAAAGGCAAGAAGTCAGTGGCTGGTAAGCTCAAAGCTAGCGGACGAAGCCGTTTACAAAAGTCCGAACGAGCGAGTGAGCCGACGGTTGCTAGGCTGGCGGCCGATGCGGAGTTGCCAGTAGAGACGACAAAGAGTCTAAGGAAGACTACAATGTCGTAGAGTACAGATACTGGTTTTGCCTGTAAGACCGTTTAAAATATGGAGAAAAGATGAAAAGGCTCCTATTAAAGAACGAAGAATAGTGAGTTGGCAACCTCGTCTGATACGTTGGTGGAAGTTGTCCGCCTAGATGAAGGATCAAGGCCGAATTCTCCGATGGTCGTTGGAGACTATATCAGTCGTCATGGAGAAGAAGTGAACTCGGTTTCGAGAGAGCCTTCATCTCGGAGGTATAGGCGAGATTCTCGCTCTCGATCTGCAAGCAGAGAAGAAGTGAGGCGGTCTCGTTCTCCTGCCGACTGTTTGGGATCGAGCCGTCGGCGGTCAGCCGAGATCAAAGGTATCGCGGCTGTAGGGGCAGACAGCCACGAAGCACCCGGACGGTTGTCAGGGGATAGGAGTGAGATAGCGTCTCCCGTGCCTGAGCACAGCACGCTAGAACTGGAGGAAGGAGAAAACCAAAGAGTTTCTGGCTTCTTATGCGGAGGTGATTGATTTGTACCCTTTCGGGGAGAACGGCAACACCTGCCAGTATGCTTCCTCCGGGGATTGACATTGCATTTGGGTTGAAAAAGGATACCAAGGTTTCGTATGAATTGCCTTGTTCAAGTCATGCAGAGTCAATTTTACAGCATGTAAATGCAAGGATTGCGGGAAGGGATAATTCCTTAAGATCAAATAGATTGTTTAAGTTTCCCTCCTCCAATGATGAAACATAGGAAATATACGACATCAACGGTTCGGTTCCTTTGCTATCTAGACAAATTAACCCAAATGTGGTAAGGTTAAGACCTGGATTAACCTTAGGGCAAGTAAAAATGGAATGCCCTTCGATGACTTGCCAAGAGGCTGCTACGTTAGAAGCAACAGCTTCTTCTGTCTTTCAGACTGCTTCTTGGTTGGATCTTTGGTCAACAGCAGTGGCGAAGATTGCATCATCAGAAATGACGAGAAAAGTAATGGATAAATCAATGTTCATTAGATTACTACAATCAGGTGCCAAAGCAATTGCGTACTTGACAAATTATGAGTGCCAGTGTTTGGGCAAATATCCTATTAATGAGGAGAGATGCAGCTTTGGCTAGGCTAAGCTGCTCTGTTGATTTGGATTCCCTTCTAGCAATGAGGAATGGGAATATCTTAAGAGTTGCAATTGCTGTTGCCAGAAGCCATACAAGAAGAGGCTATAGATAGAAGAAGGATGGACATAACGATAGATTGGTACAGCAGGCAGTTAGAAAAACATCTGATAGTCAAAATTACCCTATGGAGGTAAGGCAGCAGCAAATACCTTGAAAGAAGCCAATGAGGAATAGCATCCCTAGTAGAGCAACAAGACCCTCTTCCCCAAAGAAATTAGCTCATCGGCCCTTTCACAATAGAAATAGTAGAGGAAGGGGGATTAGGGGAAGAGGGAGAGGCACATGGCGATAGGATGGGCGCCTCTCATCACTCAGCCACACCAGTGGGGATGTTGCCTGGCAAATCACTGGAAGGTGTTGCAGGAACTGGAAGCAGAGCAGTGGGTGTTGGATGTTCTCAGGGTCGGGTATTTGATTCCATTCGAAGTATCCCCACCTCTGACAGAACAGCCATTACCTCACCTCACTTATGCTCAAGAACCTCAAAAGGCTTTTATTCTGCAAGAGGAAGTGAAGATGTTGGAAAAAGGGGCTGTGGAACAAGTATCTGTTCCGTCAGAGGGGTTTTACAGCAGGATTTTCCTTGTACCCAAACCCAACGGGGACTGGAGGACAGTAATAGACCTGTCAACATTGAATCTCTTTATAAGAAAAACCAGATTCAAAATGGAAACTCCAAAGACAGTTCTACAAGCAGTCAGGATCAAGGACTTTATACTGACAATCGACTTAAAGGATGCATACTTTCAGATCCCAGTCCATCAGTCTTCAAGGAAATTTCTCCGCTTCAATCTTGCAGAGAAAGTTTTCGAGTTCAAAGTTCTGTGCTTCAGATTGACAACGTCTCAAGTTTTTACAAGAATGTTCACTCTCGTGTCGACATGGCCGCATGCTCAGGGGATCAGGCTAATAAGATATCTAGACAATTGGCTTGTGATAGCAAAGTCCAGAGAGAAATTACTCAGGGAAAGGGCCACCCTTCTACAGTTTTGTCACAGCTTAGGCATTGTGATAAATCAGAAGTTGCCGTTGGATCCAAGTGAGAAGCTGGTGTATCTGGGAATGGTTATAGACACGATAAAAGCCAAAGTATTCCCGACAGACCAGAGAACAGAGAAATGCAAACAAGTGGTGAATGCCTTTCTGGAAAAAAAAAATACAGCCAGCAAAACAGTGGCAGGTAGTACTGGGAGTTCTAACTTCCTTGGAGAACCTAGTACCACAAGGGAGGCTACACCTTCGGTCTCTACAATGGAGGATGAAGGAGTTTTGGGCACCAGTAGTAGATCACCCGTACAAGCAGATTCCCTTGTCGTCAGAAGTGAGGAAAGACTTGCTGTGGTGGGTGAAGGACAACAATCTGACAGTGGGTGTTCCCCTTCAGCAACCCTCCTCGGATCTCTTGCTATTCTCAGATGCGTCACTAGAAGGTTGGGGAGCCCATATGGAGAAGCTGATGGTTTCAGCGAAATGGAGTGGCAAGGACAGAGAACTCCATATAAACGTGCTGGAGTTAAAAGCAGTGGTATTGATGTCAGACAACACCACAGTAGTAGTTTACATAAACAAACAAGGAGGTCTACTGTCTCGACAGTTACATGTGATGACAGTTCAACTTCATCAGTGGGCTGTAGAGAACCTAGTAGACATCAGTCAGATATATTCCGGGGAAAAGAAACAGTGGCCGACAAGTTGAGCCGAAGGGATCAGATCCTAGGTATGGAGTGGTCCTTGCACCAACAGGTAGTGGACAGGATGCACATGTTGTGGGAAAGGCTGATCATAGACCTATTCGCAACCAGGTACAACAAAAAGTTGGAAGTGTATTGTTCGGTAGTCCCAGACGTAGAGTCAGTAGCAGAAGATGCGCTACAACACCCGTGGGACAATCTGGACGTTTATGCATTTCCTCCATTTTGTCTAATCCGTCAGGTTCTGAACAGGGTAATGCGGTCTCAGAACCTCAGAATGACTCTGGTAGCTCCTTTATGACCAAAGGTAGAATGGTTTCCGGACCTCTTGGAACTCCTATTAGACGTGCCGAGAGTTACCCCCATGGAACAACCTACCATGTCGGCCGCACGTGGAGAGGTACCACCGGTCGGTGAAGTCCCTATCACTTCACAGGTGGAGACTGTCAAGTATCTCCTGCGAGTGAGAGGGTTTTCGCAGAAAGCAGCAGCGCAGATGGCAGGTAATATCAGAAAGTCATCGCTAGCAGTATACCAAGGAAAATGGTCAGCATACTGTGATTGGTGTCGTAGAGGGAACTTGTCTCCACTCGGTACCACTATTCAGCAATTAGCGGACTTTCTGATATATCTCAGGTTAGAAAGGCATATGTCTGTATCTGCGGTGAAGGGGTACAGTGCTGCTTTAGCCTCTGTCTTAACGCATGGAAGGTGTGGACATTTCATCTTCATGGGAGTTTGCCATGTTGATGAAGAGCTTTGAGCAGTCATGTTCGCCAAAAGAACTAAAAGCCCCAGATTGGGATTTGACCATGGTACTGAGTAGTCTGACAAAACCCCCCTACGAACTACTAAGGCAGTCCACAGATAGGAGCCTGACCCTGAAAACAGTCTTCTTATTGGCCCTAGCCTCAACCAAAAGGGTGGGGGAACTCCATGGCCTGTCATATATCGTGAAGCACTCGAGAGGTTGGAAGTCAATGGTATTCGAGTTTGTTCCAGAATTCGTGGCCAAAACTCAAAACCCTTCAATAGTGGACGGTAGATTTGACTCCTTCTCCATACCTTCTCTGGCAGATTTTGTAGATAAAGACAAGAGATGAGATGCTTCTGTGTCCCATCAGAGTAATGAGAGAGTACTTAAGAAGGACAAGGCACCTCAGGCCTGAGTGCAGGAGGTTGTTCGTAAGTACAGGAAGGAACAAAAAGGAAGTGTCCAGGAATACAATATCATTTTGGCTAAGAGAAACAATCAGGAATACCTACATGACAGAAGACAGGGGGTCAGATAGCCAGGAGAGGGCTAGGGCTCATGACATCAGAGGCTTGAGTGCTTCTTTGGCTTTCAAGAAGAATATGTCTGTGGAGAGAATTCTGAAAGCTCGTGTTTGGAAATGCCAAACCGCTTTCACTTCATATTATTTAAAAGATGTTGCCCATAGATCCTTGGATACCTTTTCCTTGGGTCCAGTGGTGGCGGCCCAGCAAGTGGTATAGCTCATCCAGTACCCCTTGCGGGTCAGTTTGTGTCTAGTCTAAGATGAAGGTATGAAAGTAGGATGACTGGGATGACTGGTCTTTTTTCTTTACTACTTTCTTTCTACTCCTTTACCTACGGCAGTATGAAGGAAGTGCCATCATAAGCTGGAACGGACTAGATGCAGGTGAGGTGGTCAGCCATACTGTAAAGTTATTTTAGAGTATAGTATACTTTTCAGTAGCAACACACCCCTCTCGGTAATAAGGAAGGGAGGGGTGATGGTAGATCCAGATACAAAGGACGAGAGTGGTTTAGGAGAATGGAAGGCCCTCTATTTTCACATAGTTTATAAACCATGGCATGGTACCAGCACCCAGTGAGGAAAACCAATAGATTCTCATATATCTTTGGTTCAAGGGTTCATAGTCCATTATCTTGGAATACTCATAATATTCGGAAATGGATTTAGGTGGCAAACTCCCAGTCAGTTATAGGGACTTACCTCCCTCCAATAAGTAAGTCTATCCTAGTGTTAAGACCGAAGGTTTGTTTCATTTATGAACAAATGACAAATTTGTAACTAATTTGTATTTTTGATAACTAACAAACCTGAGGTCTTAACAGTTAAAGGCCCACCTCGAACCACCCCTCTAGTAGTCTAAACTAGGATAGAAGTATAACTGGTAGGTCACAGGATGCCAAGGGCATTCTGGGTAATACATGCCCCGTGACCTGGTAGATGCCAATAGTCCCTGGATTGCACAAGTTTAATTTTAATTCTACCGGTTTCCAGCTTGGCGCTAGTAAATCCTAATGTTAAGACCTCAGGTTTGTTAGTTATGAAAAATACAAATTAGTTACAAATTTGTCATTTTATAGGATTTACTGTACAATGAGACTATACTGTAAATACTGTTATAACCTAAACATCATGCCGTAAAAAGACCATTTTTTTTAATGAGTATATTTGACAAAGCACCGTAAAACAAAAATGTCATCAACCAAATCCACCGGTAACCGGGACTGCCTGTACCTAGAGTTATGGAAGTGAGTGAAAATTTGTGGAAGATAACCTCTGGAAAGACATTGGGGGCAGAGTTTTATAGAGGCTTCTTGCACCTATATGATATGAATATCTGGACTTTTTTTGGGCCTGATCTTCTCTTCTTACAAGGGGACCTTCTAGAGTGGGATTATAGCAAACCGCACACTTCTTACTTACATGACATAAAGTGACATTACTGGAGAGAGGTTCTACACTATTTAGGATCTCTAGACACTTCGTCCATATAAAAGATGGTTTTATATCCTTGTAAACAGCACATGAGAAATTTGTTGATGTAATTTAGATTCTTGAAGATGCTACACATATCCAAGGTCTAACCACATGTCAGTTTCCCACACAAATCTGAAATCTAACCACATGTCAGTTCCCCTGCTGCTAAAGGAAAAGTGATACCGTGATTGTTTGTATGCGTAGTTCCCCAAACCTTGCTCTACTGCAACTAAATTTGAAAACTGTATGACGACCATTCAATGACCAGACAAGCTGTTGTTGAAGGTATCACGAGTGTCCTTCATTGTGGTCCCCTCAACCTCACTTGTTGCTTTTTCCCCTAACACCAAACACTATCTTTGTCAAGATTATGTCCCTCCTTGCTCTTGCCCCTTCCAAGCACTTCTGTTGTCTTCAAAGTTTTTCAACGAAGACTCGTTACAACTAATGAAGTTTTGGCCGATTGGTTGATCCCACTCATGCCTATGTTGGTTTATTTCCAACTGTTGATCTTGTCTGATCTTAGAGTCAATGGAATTTTGCTCTCTGGAGACTTGTTGGATTCCATGGTTCCCTGGCTGCTTGTAGTTTAGAGGTTTCTCAGGAGTTTTTTGCTTGAGCAGAACCCTCGCTTTGAGGGCCCTCTTTTGTTACTGTGTAACCGTACCTGTGCATTTTTTGCATTACCTGCCTTTACACCTCAGGTGTGATGTATGTGTATTGTTTGGTTGATTTGATTTGATATAGAAAATTTGGCATAAAAGAGAAATACTGGGGCCATTGCCAGCTCCAATTTCTACTATTTATGAGAATTGGACTTCTTCCTAATGGGTCTTTGGTTTTAGAGGCTTTTCTGCTGAATCCTTAAATTAGGGTTCACAGGGATTTTAATTGACATGTTTTCATGTAGCAATTGGTTTGGCAAAGAGCAATTAGATTATACAATGGACTCTGGTATTCATGGTGCCAAGCCTCTCTTCTTTTTCAAGTCTTTGTAGCTGAATGTTTTACATAGATTGAGGCTAATAATGGTTGTATATATATGTTTAAACCATAGAGTTTGTAGTTAGCTCAAGGTGATTGGAAAGGGTTCAAAAGAAAAAGCCCATGACAAAGGAAAATGGCCTTATGGAGAGGTTCAGGGGTGAATGCAATATTTTGCATTGAATGTAATAAATGGTATCATAGAAAATGTTCTGGTTTGCAAAAATGTTGGAATTGAAAGTAGAAGATTCCCAAAGCCAGTATTGGAAGGGGGGGGGGGGGGGGGAGTAGCTGTCTGATGAAATGGAGAGATTGTTGGGCTACTAAACTGTATTCTTCAAAAATGGTTAAGAAAAAATACCAAATTTGTAACTAATTTGTATTTTTCATAACTAACAAACCTGAGGTCTTAACATTAGGATTTACTAGCGCCAAGCTGGAAACCGGTAGAATTAAAATTACACTTGTGAGATCCAGGGACCCATACCTCTCTTTGCATTGAAGAAATGGTTAATTGTAAACAAAATGCTGATTTTCATAGTTTTAGTGTATTGGGAAAGGGGTTACAATTGAAGTTGGTAAGAGATCCCCAGAAACTGAAAAGTAAATTTTGTTCTCAATGGTTGAAATGATTTGGACGTGATTGGAAATTATAGGATAGAGACTAGTATCCAAAAATCATAAAGAAACTTTATAGAACTGTTTTCACTCCTTAACTGTTAGAGAAATTCCTACAACAATTTAAACTAGTTAGTGATGATAAAGGCAACTTGAACAGAAACAAATCACATTGTCCATACAAGTTCCCGTCCTGTGGGATGTAAACTGCTGAAGTTCGTCAAGTTCCCGTCCTGTGGGATGTAAACTGTTGAAGTTCATGTCAAGTTGATATAGAATTCCAGATTACATGTGTGACTAATGTCAGTGGTGAACATTATATCTTCAGATTTTTGAGTGTTATATTTTTGTGATTTTTTAATTTTATTTTGGTAAAAGCATATTAAATAAATTTTCAGGTAGAAACAAATCCTTTTAAATAATTTAGCAAACTTCTTAATAGTGTTGCATCTAATGTAGGGTGTAGCTTAACCATGGTGTTTCTTTAAAAAAGAGTTACATTTAAATAATATTCTGTCTTTGAATTGGACACTAGTCTTACCTTTAGGTATTTTTGATGAATAATTCATATTACCCACTCCTGAATGTATAGATCATATCTTGTGTGGTCATCCAACTTTAAATGAACCAGCAGCATATATCAAATATTGGAACAAATGATTGTAAAGAAGTTTTATCAGAATCCTCAACTTTTTTAGTTTATTCAAATAGTATTAAATTTTAAAAAAATTCAAATATTAAATTTTTAGGGAATTTTGCTCATTAACACCCTTAGAGAACTTGGGTGGTTCTAAAACTTGTCTATGGCATAGCACACACGGGTAATGAATATAGCAATATTTTCCATATATTACTTGCTGTGAATTAATCATGTTATACAGCAAGTGTTAATATTTTGAAGCTGAATACTTGCAATTTCTTGGTACAGACAAAATTGAAAAAAAAAAAAAGTAAAAATTACCTACGGCATTGGAATCTTGGGTGGAAATAGTATAGTTGTAATCAGCATCTCAAAAGTTGAATAAGAGCCGATATATATTCAATGAAAACTAACCCTGTCGGCCAGGCCTATGGAAGTTAACATTGTCAGCTCAGGTAATCATGTTAATAATCATAAATCTGGAAATGCTCATCAAATGAAGTTAATAATCATAAATCTGGAAATGCTCATCAAATGAAAATACTGTATCTGAATATAGGATAACAGCAGCAGATGTGATAATACATGTGTTGACTAAATACTTGCATGTTTTATATTTAATCTTGGTACAATAGCATTGTCATTCTAGTCTGAAGATTAGTCTGAAAAGTTTATAATTTTTTTCAATAAGGAATTTCTACTTTTGAAATCTTGAATTTATTACTTGTAGTTTTAATTTAAATTTTTTGTCTTTCAGATATGCTGCAGAAAAAGATATTTAATGAGAAAGGCAAGCTGGTCTTCAGTAAATTTGATTTTTCAAGTGGTGGTGGTAATTCGACAAAGGCAAAGAATCTTGAAATTAAGGTTGCACAAGCCCTTAAAGAAAGAGAAATGGTAGGTTGTATGTTATCTCAGGAGTAAAAATAATCAAAGTTAACACTCATGTAGTGCACTGTAGGCATTACCTAAGTTCTTTGCAGCATCCCTTTGGTCTGGTCCCTAGCTGCAACCATTTCTTTCCTTTTACTGTAGCTGCATTCATATCCTTCTCCATCTGACTTTCCACCCTCTGCTAACAGTCATTACACCTACACTTTTTAAATCTCTTACTCTCAATTTTCTTTTAGCGCTGAATGAATTCTTAGGTTCCAGTGCTTGGCCTTTAGAAATAAGTGCAGAACTCTAGGTGTATTTTGATTTTGCAGCCATAATTTTTTAATGCAAAATGAGTATGGCTAATAGATTTGAGAAGTATAAGCTGTCTCTTAAAAAAAATATCCAGTACATCTCTATTTTTTTCCTCCTAAGTTTTGTGGAGAAAAGGTAATTTTCTGCTTGGGTTTGTTTTTGTGGTTGATATCAAATGCAGGAAACCCATTGGATATTCTTATAGTTGCAAAGTTCTTTTTAGGTACATTAGTAATGACAGGTGGATTCCCAAAAGCTTAATTTTAAGTAAACTGTGTTTAATATTAGTGAAGTATCATTATTGTTTTCCTTTTCTTCAGAGAAAAAAGTTGGAGATGGAAGGAGATTTCAAAGGAGCTGCAGAATTAAAAGAGATTGAAGCTTGGTCTGGAGCTTTGAAGAGGGCTGAGGGTGCTAAGGTACAGTACAGTGTTTATGGAATTACTGTGTAGAAGCTTTGCTTTGTTATTAGATGTTGCCATTGATCATACTGTATACATTATATCTGGGTAATATGAAATTTTGGTGTCAAATGTGTTCATTTTTCCTATAGGTACGAGATGATATAGACTTACTCCAGAAGTCTCTAAAGAAGAAAGAGCATCGTAAGAAGATGAGTAAAAAACGATGGGAAGAACGATCAGCAGCAGTGGAGAAGAAAATGATGGACAAACAAATGAAAAGAAATGAAAACTTAAAAGCAAGGAGAGATGCAAAAGTTGAAAAGAAATTCAAGAAAATGAAAAGGAAAGGCCATGTTGTACCAGGATTTTGAAGTAGTCTGCTTTAAAACTACTAAAATTTGTTTAATGTGTTATACACATTTGAAGTGTGATATTGTTGCTTAAATTTTTTTAAAAATTATGGTACGAAAGAATTGTAAGTGGGTGCAAATTAGAGGATTGTAAAAATAAAAACCTTTAATATACATTTAATGTATCTTAACCTTTTTGTTTGTGGACTTTTATTATTCTCCAGAAAGGAGCCACTTGGAGTTCTTTATATGCAGTGCTGTGGATGGTAATTAAGGGCTTATTGCAGTATTCCTTCATCCATTCTCTATCCCCTTGTGTCTTCCAACCTTTCCATTCTGTCTCCTTGCATTCAAACATCACCAACCCCACCTTGCTCCAATTTTCACCTCTTCAAAAAAGAAATCCTATGAATGAAGCTGGTGTCTTGAAACTAAGCATTTCTCTTTACCGGCATGACTTGTCTTTTTCCACCATGACATCCAATCTTAAAACCAAAGAGACTCCCACAAGGAGTTGTATGAGCCAGTGACAAGAAAGATGAAGAATTCATGAGAATCCTAAATAACTAAGGACACTTCATGTTCCTACACATTTGAAAGTCTTGCAACATCAATCTCCACTTCTTCCTCGTGTCAAGAAGAGGGGGAATCCATGCTGGAAGGCAAGCAGAGATTTCATATGCCAAGTTATGAAACCAACTCTCTAGCAAGAGAATCCTCTTCCTCCTTAATGCCTCTCGAGATCTACCTCATCTGAAAGACTTAAAACATTACAACATTCTAAGTAACTGTAGTCGAAATAAAAAATGCCTTGTTCAGAAATAAGCACTTCAGAACAAACAGAAAAAAAGATGTAGAATAAGGATGTTCAATAAAACGAAGATTGAGAAGACATCTAAAAATGGCAAGGGACTCTCCTTGGGTATGTAATAGAAAAGAATATAACGGAAGAATAGGACAAAAACCAAGGCTAAGACTAAGTTAGATTTGTTATATCAAAAGGCAAAACCAAGTTTGAGAGGGGCTAACATGAGTTAAATATGTAGCAAGAGCGAAAATAAAATGTAACAAGTTGTTGCATTATTTCAAAACAGGCAAAATATCTCAAAACAAAAATTACGTAATTCGAAAATAATATTTGAAAGTCAAATGGCAAGCAGCAAAAGAGACATCTTGTCTTAAATGCAGCCAAAAGGAGGGGGGGGGGGGATTCCTCTCCTTCCATTGGTAGCAAACTACCAATATCCATCTTGTTTTTTAAAAGCTTTCAGGTTTGTAAAGAAAAATACAAATTGCAAAAAATGTATAATTTTTGTAGTTTTACACTCCTCTCGAGTGTGAACATCTGCTTCTGACAGTTTTATCTCTAGATAGTGGTTTGTGGTGGTAGGTTTGTTTCTTAATACTAGTTGTAGTTATGACTTGGACCATCGATGGATGGTATCCTGTTTGTCACTTCTTCATAAGTAGTGTTTCAACAGAGATCTTTCACATTCACAATTGATCCCCGATCCCCTTTATCTCCCAAGAGCAACCAGATTCACTGAACAGCAGCACCAATATGCATTGAATGTGCTTCGCTGTCGAACTTCTCAGTTCCAGAGGTCCTTTATTCCTTACACGGTTGGACTGTGGATCAGCCTCCCAGAGGAAGTCTCGCAATTGGAACTTCAGAAGTTGAAGCAAAGGTGCAATACATTACTATAGTAATACAATCCTCCATGCATTTAAATACATTTTTATCTATTTGTTGATGTGTTACTTTATTTTTTGTTATTAATAAGTGGGGTCTCTTCTTCAGTACTACATATTTCCCTCTACCTTGTCTTACTTCTTCCTAATAAACGTCATATTTTTGGGAAGCTTGAATTTCAGGTCAATGGCCCGGTGGGCTTATTCCAAATGAATAGGTTTCACCTTCTGAATATTAATAAATTGGCTGATGGAAAGCAATGTAATGGTTAAATCGAAAAACTAAAAATATTATGTAACCATACAGACCGAGGAAACTTTTGCAAACCTGTTCTTAGATTCCCTTCAAATAAATTATGACTTAATCACATACACACAACACAGCAAATAGTAGAATGAGAGTGAAATTAATCAGAAAATATACTGGGGTGACAACAACAAAAATTTTCCAACCATGTTCTTGGATTCTCTACAAATATGACTAGAACCTCATATAGTGCTTTAGTGGGCATGGTCGGTTTGGTCTTGGTCACTGAGTTCAATTCTCGGGCATTTCTTTGAGGGGTCAGAGATGTGTATTTCTGGTGGTAGAAGTTCACTCTTGATGTGGTTCGGAAGTCATGTAAAGCCGTTGGTCCTGTTGCTGAATAACCACTGGTTCCATGCAACATAAAACACAAACAAATCCTCATATACACAACATACCAAAGAAAGAATGAGAGCAGAATAAATGCCCCATAAACAATAATGTGACACATTGAATTCAAGGAACAAAAGGCTCAAAATATGAATCAGATATGTAGGGTAATCCAAATAATCAGATGGTGCTTACTACCAGATAAAATTAAAATTCAGTTCCTTTGCAGACACAGAGTTAATTATAATGAAAGAAAGTACTTAGTACAGCCATCTAGGAAATCAAAATGGAACTACATATAGGTGTTAAGTGCCCGTGACCTTTCTAAAAGAAAACTACAAATTGGAACACCAATACTAAAAAATAATGAATCCTAAAAGAACAATGTAACAACAAAAATCTTATGCAAGTGCCTGTAGTTACCTACACATGCTATATACGTATTCCTACAAAGAACATTACAACTAAACTAGTATTTTAAGCTGAAAATAAATCAAAGCACACATTAAAGAATTCCATACAAGAACTTGATACAAGTCATACCACTACTGAAAAAGACCAAAACTATAAAGAAAAAATTACATGGTTATACACTGTATTGCAGCAAGTGACTAGACAAAACTATTTCCTATTTGGACGAAGCGGTTACGTGCTCAACTACCAATCTCATGGTCTGGGTTCGATTCCTCGCTTTACCAACACTAAATCGGAGGAATTTATTTCTGGTGATAGAAATTTATTTCTTGATGTGGTTTGGATCCCACAATAAGCTGTAGGTCCCAATAAAAATTGGTTCTTAGCCATGTAAAAATATCTAATCCTTTGGGCCAGCCCTAGGAGAGCTGTTAATCAGCTCAGTGGTCTGGTAAAATTAAGATATAGTGTGCCTCAAAGGCGTGATCGGTATGGTATTGGCTTGCCACCTCGGCGGCCGTGAGTTCGATTCTCAGGCATTTCATCGAGGTGTGAGAGATGTGTATTTCTGGTTACAGAAGTTCACTCTCAATGTGGTTCAGAAGTCACATAAAGCTGTTGGTCCCGTTGCTGAATAACTACTGGTTCCATGCAATGTAAAAAAACCATACAAACAAACAAAACTAAGATATAATTAAATTCTGATTAAAATGAACTCAAAGGCAATCCTAATAAGTAAAATTCTTAACTTCTGATAAAGATTACGGATGACACCTTAAAAAAAAATCACAATTACTTAATGTCAAAAAGACACTAAACATACAAGAACAAACAAAACAGACTTTTACTTAACCTACATAGCTTCCAACTTCCATATTTCAATCTAGTGCAACTGTGGAGAAAACTCTACCTTTATATCCTTGAATTTCACCTCTATTTTCTGGATCTCTATCTTGCTCTCAAACCACCCCATTTCTCTCTTTTTCACTGTCCAAGGCACCAGTGCTTGGTTTGGCACCCTTATTTCATAAATTAAATAAAATCACACCATTTACATCAGCCTGTAATAAAAAATGATAAATGTATACATGGCAAAAGTACCTGGTAAAGAAGATATTTTACACATTTACATGCGCTGATGCCTTTGTCAGACCTAATATATCAAAACATTCCCAATTTCAAACTGGCCTTTGCCACAAAACTGGTCTTGGTCTTAAATAAGACTCATCCATTCAACCAAAATTTAAACTTGAATTTCCATTAAACACAGTATCCATTGTTATAGAATTTGCTTCCAAAATGACAATTTGTCGAAAATTGCATTTTTCCTAACTATACAAACCCTCGGTCCTTTAATAATAGGAAGGTAACTAGCGGCAGCTGGGACGGTCGTAAGCTTCGAACAAGGGGAGAACGGTAGTTAACTGCTTGTCCGATCGTGCGCGCGCCCGCGCGCCCGAGAGGTGAAGAATCACTTTTGCTTTAGGCCCATGCAAAAAGTTGCAGAGTGAGGGGTGGCATGAGGTGGGACTATATGTAAAGGACCTCAGGTTTGTATAGTTAGGAAAAATGCAATTTTCGACAAATTGTCATTTGTTCCGATACGTAATACAAACCCTCGGTCCTTTAACAATAGGAAGACTCACTTCTTGGTGGGAGGAATCTGAGTCTTTTTGGTGAACAGACTGGTGTTCGTCCAACCCTGGAGTGCCTCCCTGGTCGTAAGAGCAAGGGAGGGATCCAAACCTCTGTCCGATTGATCGGGGTGTGCACCGCAGGATCAATGGTCAGACCTCTGGGCCAAGTACTAAGAGAGAGGCAAGCGTATCTCTTCGTACCAGCAAGCAAGAACTTGTTCCTGTTTGCAAGAGACAATCATAAAATGATGGGTTGTCTCAAATTGGCATCCACTTCCTCCCCCTTGTTGGAGGAAGTGGTGGATATTTACTCCTATCCCTACTGAAAGGGATAGGATGGTGCTCTATTGAGTAGCTCACCTGCATCTCGTCCTTACCCAGCAGGGTGACGACCGTGTCCCTCTACTCTACCCAGAGGTAGAGGAAAGAAAAAGATGGGAAGAGGAGCCAGTCACACTCTCATTCCTCATCCATTCTTACGGTCACACCAGGACTCGATGCTGTTCAGCCTGCGAGGGTCTGGGTTAACTACACAACGTGTTGAGCAACCACCACGGTTCCCAAGGAAAAAGATCCAAGGAACTGTGGGCAATATCCTGAAGGTAGAAGGAGGTGCATGCGGTCCGGTTGGAAACCAGGCGCCTGCCTTCATTACCTGCGCCACGGAGAAGTTCTTGCGGAACGCGAGAGAATGATGAAGAGGCGTCCACACTCATCCTGGGTGTCGAGTTTCTTCAGACAGCTCCGTCGCGCCTTCACAGGACAAAGCAGCATAGCCTTCGTATCGGAGGCGGTGAAGTCCATTAGGGAGGGTATTGTGAAGGACTCGAACCAATCGTCAGTTACCGAAGGGTTCTGAGTCTTCGCTACGAAGATCGGTACGAAATCGAGCGTCACAAATCCCCATCCCTTTGTGCTTGACTTCTCAAGAGAAGTCATGCAGTTACCTAAGACGAAAAGAAGGGAATAGTCGTATGACCTATCCCTCTTCTCGACTTTGGTTATGTACAGTACTCATACTGACAAGCTATTAAGACGAAGTAATGATTGCTCTGGAACAACCGAACTAAGTCCACAGCATAGTTCGTAACTGACTCGGGCGCTCTGACAGCTGCCGACTGACTGGTTCGGAATCAGTAGAGGCAAGTTGTCCAAGCATCCGGGTAAGTCACGTGACCTTCGCCCTTTAAAGTTATGCTGAGAGACCAAACAAATAAAATATTTGTTAGTCACCGATGCCGGACGGCGCGGCGATGATTCTCTTAATGCATAAGCTCAAAAGGCGAAAGTCAATTGCCTTCAAAAGACCGAGGTCCCTGATGGCAAGAAAATCTCATAGACGTTGAATCTCAGCTTAAGGAGAAACAACACTATGTGACGTTGAAGACGAAGGTAGGCAATGAATGCAACCTACGTCTTCCAGCTGAATCGAGAGAAGGAATCTCAAGATTCTAAACCTGTGCTTACAAATGACTGAAAACGCTAACCGCCATTTCATTGCTGTCCGTTGTGCAATTGAAAGCGCGTTCTTCAGTAATGAAACACAGGGGAGAGCCGCTGAAGAATGCTTCATGGGCTGAACATTTGGAAGTAGAGCTGGCAGGTGTGGGAGTAGGCGATGTCTTTCAATACATCTGCTAATCCGGGGTGAACAATGAACAATTGCACACCTCCGAATATAAGATATTTTGAGGACAAACTCAGATTCCGCAAAAATCATTCGCATTATCGAGATACGATGCAGCAAGAGGACTATTACAGAATTCTGTTACCGTGCGGTAAACAGAAAGATGAGAGTCGAATAGATATCTCTGTTTAAAATTCTCGCAATACCGAAGATGATGAATACTAGCGTCACAGCAGTAGATGGTCATTCATGTATGCGAGAATCCCCGTTAATCAGAGACTTAAGTCCGTGATTGTTGGGCAGAGATACGGTTGGTATTCAATCAAAGCAGGTGAGAAAGACATAACCAATCATCCATCTCAAAGCGGCAGCTGGTACTGAAATGCCTCGGGCAATTCAATACGCAGTAGCTGTCGCTGACTCGTCATCCTGAGTTGCCAAGTAATCCTTTCCACGAAGGAATGCGTTCGGCTAGAACCACCGAGCATAAAAAGATATGCTCGAGCAATTATATTTATGCGAAACGAATTTCGGTAAATATAAAAGCTTAAATGGTGTTGTTGTGACAACACCATAAGTTATATAAAGGAAATTGAAACTGGAAACTCCTGGGAGGTTGCAGGCAACCCGAGTTGCAGTTCAATTAGAATACTTTTCGTCTAAGTCGCAATCCGTAGAATAACCAGGATATGCGCCTACCCCTCGGACCATTCAACTGCTTAGCAGAATCATGTCGCGAGGTTAATATACGTAGTATATTTGTAGGATTCTGAACACGATCTCCATCCTAAATTCTTTCCTTCAAGAAAACAAAATAAGGATTGGAGATCGACCACCTTCGGTCTCTATCAAGAGAGTGAAGAAGTCTTCCTCGAAGGAAAGCTTCAATGGTGAACAGAATACTAAGACGATAGTTCAAGCCAAACTGGATATTCCCGTCCGTTCTTCTCTATTCCAGGTTGGTCGCCTACTGTGAGATAGTCTTCTTTCAGCAGCAGTCTTTTTCCTAATGCTAGAAATTCCAGGAATTCGAGCATAGGCGAGGTTCCCGATTATCGTGTAACATATCGGGGATTCTCGTCTCGCTCACTTTGGACCGTGGTCTCGCCTAAGTGTTTGGAGATCGTAAGAAACTCTAACACTCTGAATGCGCTAGAAATTCGTAGAATTCTAAGCAGTCTGCGAAACCCCCACCGAATTCGTCAAACGATATCGGCTGGTGGTCCTCTCGATTCCCGTAGAAAACGAGAGAATGGGGCAGGATCCCTCCTCAACGCACGGGGCTTACGTCAGGTAGGACCCGAAGGTCCCCCCTGGTAGCGCAGTCCCCAACGTGGGATCCTACAGAGAAATCTCTGTAGGATCCTTCCCCTTTCCCTCGTAGCCGTAAGGAGAGAGGGAATGGGGGAGGAATTGGATACTCGCTCGCCTTCCCAGTGGAACTAGCAGTTGGAGAAGAGTAGGAGCAGCCATCGCCTTGCGGCGATGTTCTCTCAGAGTCTGGGAAAACGTATCGTCAGGAGAAAACGTTTCCCGAGGAGGGTACGAACTCTCACTGTAGGTAAGGGTCTGCCGCCACTGTGAACGTCGTCTGGGTGGGGCTGATCGACACCTGACAGGAGAGAGTCGATACCGTCCTCCGACTCATTCCCAGTCCTCGTCGAGGTCGAAACCTCTCAGGAGGACCGAAGGAGTATTTAAATACGGTGTCCGAAGACACGTAGAAAACGCCGCTGTCGCAGTAGAGGTAGGTGGAAGTAGCTTGATCGACCGGCCAGAACTGAGAGAGCCTTCTTGTCCGGAGACGAGAGACTCTGGTTCAAGACAGAATCGGCAAGCTCCGATCGCGGCAAACCCACCGTCGGTTTGGGTTCCCTCTCGGGCCCCAAAACGACTCGAGCAGAGACATGGGCTCTGCTGGTGGGAGCGGCGATCCTTCCCCCAGGTCGTTGTGCTGACGAATCAGTGCAATAACCTGGGTAAAGTTACTCTGAATCTCGAAGTTACAGCGTCTTGAGGAAGTTAGGAACCGTTCCAGTCCCTCCAACAAGAGCAGCTCCCAGGACCCTCCTCCTTCAGAAGAAGGACCAGCAACAGATCCCTGACGGTTGCCTCCAATACTTGCTGCGTACGTCCTGGTTGGTCTTAAGACCAACCTGGCACGTGCGGCGTCGTGACGGGATCGTGAGCGGCGCATCTCTCACGATCACTCCTATATACCTCGCTCTTCCTGGCGTATGCCGAGGAAGTTGAAGGTATCGGAGAGACAGAACTGACGCTACCCCCTCCCCCCCCCCTCCCCCCTGACGGTCGCCTCCAATCACTTGCGCGTACGTCCTGGTTGGTCCTAAGACCATACGTGGCACGTGCGGCGTCGTGACGGGATCGTGAGCGGCGCACCTCTCACGATCACTCCTAGCTACCTCGCTCTTCCCGGTGTAGCCCGAGGAAGTTGAAGGTAGTGGAGAGACAGACCTGACGCTCCCCCCCCCCCGCTCGCTGGCAGGACCAGCGTACGTGGGGGGCTGCAGCTGATCACCAACCCGCGGTGGGGATCGATCTGCAGGCCTGGCCGTGCCGCTCACCTGTGGCGAGCGGCTCGACTGAGCACGTCGACCCCGGTCCCGTGCGTCAGACGAGCTGCTGCTGGTCACCGTATCCGCCCGGTCCCTGTGGGAGCGGCGGTCAGGTGACCTGCAGAGCTCGCTTTCGCCGTGAGACCGGTGAGCGTCCTCGCGGCACGTCAAACCGCGTCAGAGACCGTCACGTCCACCCGAGGTACCGGCTGGTCGCTGCGAGAGCGGCCGCTGGCCTGGCGAGAGTCACCTGAGCGGCTCTCGACAGTCTTCTGCTCCGTGCCTCGGTCATGACGCTGAGCGAACTCAGGCGTCTTAACTTTGGCTGCACGGTCACCCGAAGGAGATCGTACACTCGGAACTTCTTGCGGACGAGAAACCGAGCCGGTACCTGGCTTAGCAGCAGAGCTGCCAAGACCAGGCGAGGTGTACCAGCGGTAGCCAGCACACCCTTGGTCCCCGTCTTCTTCTTCTCAGAAGGGGAGACGGGCCCCGTTTCCCGAAGGAACAGGAGGACCAGCAGAAGAACCCCCCCCCGTCACACCGGAGTGTGACGAGCCCTTCGAAGTTCCCGAAGGAGTCTTCTTAGGGGGAATAACAAAACCCGGTCACCAGCTGGTCGCTGCGAGAAGCGGCCGCTGGCCTGGCGAGAGTCACCTGAGCGGTTCTCGCCAGCCTTCTGCTCCGTGCCGTGGTCTTGGCGCCGAGCGAACTCTGGCGCCGAAACTTTGGCTGCATGGTCTCCCGAGGGAGAGCGTACACTCGGGATCTCCCGCGAACGAGAGACCGAGCCGGAACCTGGCGTAGCGGCATCGCCGCTAGCACCAGGCGAGGAAGTACCAGAGCTAACCGATACTCCTCTGGTCCCCGTCTATCTCTTCCTTACGGAAGGGGAGACGGGCCCCGCTCCCGAAGGAGGAGCAGGAGGACCAGCAGAAGGACCCCCCGTCCCACCGAGGTGGGACGGCCCTTAGAAGTTCCCGAAGGAGACTTCTTAGGGGGGGGGGGAGGCAGCCTTCTTCTTCTTCGGCTTATGGGCCTTAGAAGTCGAAGGGGAAGAGGCAGCAACAGACGAAGACGAAGATGACACCTTCCTCTTCTTCGTCAGCTCACGCAGGACAGTCGTCAGGTCCTCCATCCAGGCCGGAGTCGGGCCTATTGCCGAAGCAACACGGCCCGACTGCACCTGTCCGGAAGGACCTGGGACTGGGGAAGACACCCATGGGCAGGACCAGCATGGACAGGCGCAGGAACCAGGAGCGACAGGAACAGCAACCAGCTCAGGAGCGGCAGGAACAGCGGCAGCGGTAAACACAGAAGGGACAGCCAAGCCAGTAGCGGGAACCACATCAGCGACAGGTACGGCAGGCCCAGCCATCGCCTCGTAGAATCATCGGCAGCCAGCGGGTGGTACTGGCGGCCGGTCCAGGGGCGAGCTGCTGGAACAGCGGAAGTCTGGGGCAGGCACACGAAGAAAAACACAGGCAGGCGGCGGCGAAACCCCTCTCGGTACGGCGGCGACCGGCCCTAGAAGCGGCAGACGGCGTCACCGACACAGCTGGGGAGGGGTGTAGACCCAGCGGGGGAAGCAGCATAAGCGGCCGTGAAGGTTGTAGTGGAGACCACTCCAAGGTCACCGCCCCAGACCTCGCTAGACGCTGCAGCAGATCGTGGATGCTAGGCACGCCCTGCAGCCGCAGTGGCCCATACCTGTCCAAGGTCGTCTCCCACGGATGTAGCACCTGCGGTAGCACAGACAGATTAGTAAGAGGGGTTCCCTCACGCTCGGGGGGGGGAGACATGCCCCACCCCGAACGGAAGGAAGACCCCAAAAACAAAATACGAGGAAGCTGAGCGGGGGGGGCAGGAAAGAAGACGAAGAATCGGATACCAAGGGAGTCGCGGGAGAGCTTTCCGACGACTTCCTGGCAGGGGAAACCCTTCGCTTCCCCTACCCGCACAGCAGTGAAAAAGTAATATGAAAATGAAACAGAATACTGCACTTGGCGGATTCACTTCATAGAACTTAAAGGGGGAAAAATCAATTCCCGGTAAGAGCGGAAACTTGATCCATAATAATATGATGCTAACATAAATATATATGAAAATGAACAATACTGCACTTGCTATTTTCACTTTCACAGCAATAAATCGTAAGGATTAATTCCCGGGTAAGAGCGGAAATTGATCCAAAATTAAATTTAATGCAATTAATAAATGAAAATGAAAAGAAAACTGCATTGCGAATTCACTTTCATTGCATTCTATTCATACAAAATAAGAGGCTCTTGCCGAGCGCAATCAAGCTCTCGGCAACGAACGCACAGGGCAAAAATATAATGAAAAAGAGTACTTACATCTTTCAATTACACACTTTCGCCCAAAATACATGACTCGGCGCGAGTGCGCCCGCCCTCGGCACCGAGACACAATTCAAGGGTTCAATTCATGAAATCGCCGTCTCTACGGCGATAGCTCCATGTTGATTCATAATTAAGTAATGAAAATGAAAACAGTGTACTTACAGTTTCATTTTCAAGTCAAACAAACCATTAGTAGAAAACCCAATATAAACAAAGCATACGACGATGAAGCGGGCAGAGAGCGATGACGAACACGTCCTTCACACCCGCGGCCGAAAGCAAAAGTGATTCTTCACCTCTCGGGCGCGCGGGCGCGCGCACGATCGGACAAGCAGTTAACTACCGTTCTCCCCTTGTTCGAAGCTTACGACCGTCCCAGCTGCCGCTAGTTACCTTCCTATTGTTAAAGGACCGAGGGTTTGTATTACGTATCGGAACAAATGCATGTTATCCACAACAAGTATTAAATGCAAAACTAAATTCACAAAATACAATAACTATTGAAATACAAGACCCGATGAAAAGTGGCCAAGAAACATCGAACACTGTCCCAATTAACCATTATTTGAGTGACTTTTTGTCTATAAGTTATCCCTGCCTTGAATGAACATTTTATTGTTTCCCATCCAATTTGATGTTTGTTTTAATTTTCCCCAGTAACTGAACTTTGGAAACATGCTTAGGAGCGGTCTGAAGCAGTAGGGTCCTGCTTTTAGGCAAGACATAATCACTATGTGAATACATACAGCATCATGTATTTGTTATGTGTACACAACCTTGGCAATACTGAATAAGAAGTCATTCTGGGTTGAACAAATATTGTTGATATCCTGCAGTACTCGGGTGTTTATAAACCCTTTACAAAATGACCCATTTCCTATGATTATTGCTAATTGAGGGCAAAGGTGTCCACAGAATAAAATGAAGGGGGGGGGAGGCAATGATATGCTTAAGGCAGTAAAAAGAGGGAGTTGGAGTGATTGGATCTCAAGATAGTGAGCCAAAAAGGAAGGGAGATGAAGTACTAGGAGAAAACCCCTCAGCGGCATTAGGAAATAATAGTTAGAGAGGTAGGACAGCAAGACTGGAGAAAGGATGCAGGGATTGAGGTACTAAAGTGAAAGGCTAACGAGTGAGAACAGCTAGGGGCTGAAGGATTGCTGCAACACCCTACAGTAATACCTAGAGCATACCACATGAAGTGAACTGACGGAACTGGCCCCTACGAGGCCAAAATAAATACTATTCAAATGTATAAAACTTTGAGTACTTTAATATAATGAACGCTAAATGATGGTACTGATTTACTACCAATTAACAATAAAGGTTGCCCACTACATTACCTTGATTAAACATCAGTGATGCATCATCAGCATTACTAAAGGTACTTTGCACGACTGCTTGAGTTCTCAGTGCAGTGCCTTTGGATCTATACATCTGTCTTCTTTAATCACTTACCACCTAGCACACTAATTTTTCTAGATCTCTCTTCTTCTAATTTTCACAACCCCAATACTTAAAAACAAATCACTGGTAATTATACACTCAAGGAAATTACACAATCTTTTAAATTATATTTCCAAGTATTATTTATAAAATATTGCAACTTTCACTTACAATTCAGTAAAAACTGTACCTTCTTGACCTGCACAAGTAAGAATATGAAGTTGAACTTCTTGGTCTGGTTACAAGTCTACAGTAGTTCACAGATGCAAGGATCACAATATCCTACGTCATATATCATCATACATTTTACATCACACTCGGTACCTTAAAAAGATAAAATCATTAAAAATATAAAAGTTCACAACATGGCAACATTCAAAAAATTATGGCTTGAACTTACTCATTACCTGAGACTATATTAAAAAGTAATAAGGATGTGGTCATGGTTTGCTTCAAACCTGCAGAAGCAATTTAACTTTCACTCAATACCACAAGGAGCATGTCCACTATCTCACTATTACCAATTTCTTTCAACTACAGTACCTTCCGGGATAACTTTAATCACTTCCTTCCCCAATATCTATAACAGTCATTATATCTGAATTTTCTCTGCTTCGCCGCCTCCTTCCATGACCACTTGCACATTTGGCACTTGTATTTCGCTTATGTGATCCATAACTATTATTCACATTCTTATTACTGTTTTCAGTTGCCTTGTCCCCACTCACATTAAGTTTTTTTGTTAGCTTTGTCATTGGTGTTCCAGGCCTTTCACCATTTTGCGATTTTCTTTGGTTGGTGAAACTAGTTTCAGTTATTTTCTTACTGCCTTCATGTGTCCTATAATTATGATCTAGGCTACTATTGCTATTTGATAGTGAACGTGTCTGACATCCATAGCTTGCTCTCATAAGCATAGGTGAAGATACTTGTACAGATTTGCTTACCATAATTGGTTTTGAACTGGAACACTCTGTAAGGGAAGTCTGAATGCCAATACTTGATTTATTAACTTGTGTGTTAATGTTGCTATTTCTAAGTCTACCACAAATGCAAATTGGACTGTAAGATAACCTTTCACTGGATTTTTGCCTGTAAATTTCATTTTGTTGCTTTAAATCAACACTTTTAAGAACATTGTTCAAAACAGTTTGTGAGACTGAGTCATTGTCTGCACATGCATGATTATCTGTTCCAAATTCATCTTCTGATTCCAATGCAGTCTGGCCTGGAAGAGGCATATTCACTGACTTAGCTGAGGGGGCCGAAGGTGCTCCTCTTTCTGACCGTGTAGGTTCATCGGAACTGATATTGAGGCGTTTCATCATATTAGCAAATAAAGTATCTTGATTGATAGTGATTGCAGGTAGAATCTGTAAATATAGGAAAAAAGCAAACTTTAATACAATGATACTGTGCTATCATACAGACTTCATATTTCTGTCTTTGATCAAGCTCAAATTATGGTGTTACAAGTTTGGGTATACAAACATGAAAACAGTGAACCAATCCACAAATAACTAGTTTTATTCACATTCAAAAACAAATAAACTAGTTTTATTCACATTCAAAAACAAATAAACCAATCACAGAAAACTAGGCTTCAACACTTTTTCCCTGCAAGTACTTCAAAAAGATGAAGTTTTATTCCTGGCACAAAGAATTTACTGTGAAAAGCTAAATTGCAGCCAAGAAGAAAAGTTTTTTGTATGGATAACTTTGGCATTGTACAATGTGCTCATAGCAACAGCTCACATTTCATAACTGAAGTAATGAGTGGCTAAGAGAATGGTTTATTTGTCCATCAGTAATGCTCCCTTACAATCTTCTCACCAGACTATGTAGTAAGATAGTGTATTATGGTCAGTCATATATTCCTATAACCTAAGTGCTTTTTGTGCATTATCAAAATAATACTATTATTATTAATAACAAAACAGGACACATGACCATCAATTGAAGCTCTGAACTATACCTAGGTTAAATATGTACCCACTAACAAAATTCTGTGGATGAAATGAGCCAAGTTTTTACTTGAGAAAAAAAAATATTGCTTGAGATCTTTAAAAAATACAAATGTACAAGCAATTTTTTGCATATTAAAAAAAAGGGGGGGGGAGGGGGGGGGAGAGAAGGATTATGGGCAAGGGAGAGTGTTACAGGCTTTGCACCTTGTGCTAATGGATACCGTCTTTAAAGAAACTGGCTCATTTTTCACTAAAAAAGTTCTGGCTAGCTTTAAAAAATAACTTTTGATCTCAGAACTATGAAAAATCCTTTATTCTGTTTTTCCACGCAATGTCTCTCACAAAAATAGTGTTGCTACTTCCCTTATTAAACTGATTTTTTAATGTCAAATTGCAAAAAATTTATATACAACACACTACAGTAACTTCTGATTCTAGCAGGTGTATTAATTGTCAGCACATGTTGATACCATATACAACTGGACATAAAATTTGAAGCAACCTCTCTGCAGCCTAGGGAAACGATATTTTCATATTAAAATAAATTTTTGAACATACTTACCTGGTAGTTATATATATACCTTTAGTCCCTGTGACGTCACGGCAGAATTTCAAAACTCGCGGCAATCGCCGATTGGGTAGTCAGGTGTACCACCTGTGCACCCTCTACCCAGGTACCTGGAACCATTCCAACTATTCCTCAGATCTTCCATGCCCCTAGTCTCTAGAGGGGAGGGTGGGAATTAAATTATATATAACTACCAGGCAAGTATGTTCAAAAATTTATTTTAATATGAAAATATCATTTTTAAACATCTAACTTACCTGGTAGTTATATATATAGCTGATTGACACCTTTGGTGGAGGGTCAGGGACAGCCAACATCGTTGGAATTGACATAAGAGTTAATAAACAAACTTACGGGTTCGTACCTGTTTAAGGGGACCGTCCGCTATGGCGGATGACATGTCAATTTGAAAAAATAAAAAATCGAGTTATTACTTGTATCTATGCAGAAACATGCCGTGCATGCTTTCCAGAAGTTTCAGCCAATTATTTTCACAAATAATGAAGATATAGCGGTTTTTAAATGATGACGTCATCGTAACTGCGTCGTCTGTATGACTTGAGTTTGACAGAATCGTTTTTGCGTGTTTATTTTTGCATATATACATCGATTTTTTAAGATTTGTTTCGAAATTCTCATACATCTGGTAGCAATGAAAGGTAGTGTGACACTGGGCGAGAAGCGAGCTGCTCAGAGCGGTTATTTATAGGCGAGACTCGGGAGAATGACTCAGTTACGTCAAAGCGGTTACATGCGCGTAGGCACTTGCGTTTGGTTACTAGCTATTTACGTTGTTTTTATAACTTCTTAGTGAACTTATAGCAATGCCGAAGTTACCTAAGATCAAGAAGGCTACTCAGCAAACTATGGCTAAAAGCAAAATTGATCGAAGGCCAGGAGGTTTGTGCTGAAAGAAAAACACGAAAATTAATTGTTTTCAGCTGCCCTCATTGTCTCATGTCTCGCTGTCAACATCATTATCTGGTGTCTGGCTGAGGGTACTAACACCACTTTTAGGGGTAGGACCACGATCCTTGATGTAGAAATCAACAATAAAAGTACAAATAAAGTAATTATAATAATGTTGTTTTGACTTTTATAAGAAAAAAGCAAAAATTTACATAGCAAATCTTTGGGAGCTCATAACTCAAAAACATACTTATGCGCATGTCGGTAAAAATTACTCGTTTATTTATTATCCAATTTTAGAGAGAAAGATATCCATTGGAAAAATCGAGGAATAAAAATCCCATAATTTTGTGTGACAGAATTTTGATATCTTTTTTTTCTTTTTTTTTAGAATTTTTTGAGTGTCTAGACTAAAAAAAAAAAAAAAAAATTCATAAAAAATAAAAAAATTAAAAAATCAAAATCTGCCACACAGAATTGTTCTGTATATAAAGAAGTTTTTATGGTATGACTTTTTCCAATCAACAAATGATGTCATCTTAGCGGAGAAAAACTCTACCAATTTTTTTTTTTTAAATCATGATTTTTGCTAATAAAACGAAAAGTTTTTGATCAAATGACTTGAAATTTTTATATGATGAAGGTATTATATATATCTAAAACATATATGAAAATTATGTATTTTGCGTAATAAATTAAAAAAATAGACATCATAGCGGACGGTCCCCTTAAGGAAGCTGACTTTAATGATCTGCCTCATTATGTCTGCTTTCCTTAAGAGATCCAGCGATCCACCCAGGGGCTGAAAAATTCAACAGTTCCAAGGAAGGAAAAAGGTATTAGGTTATGGGATTGTAGGGGTAGATCCTTCTCCCACTACTGCATTCGCTGCTACGAATGGTCCCAAGGTGTAGCAGTCTTCGTAAAGAGTCTGTACATGTTTCAAATAGTGTGAGGTAAACACTGACTTACTTCTCCAGAAAGTAGAGTCCATTATACTCTGTAAAGACCTGTTCTGTCTGAAAGCTACAGATGTTGCCACTGCTCTAACTTCATGTGCTTTCACCTTCAGAAGTTTGAGATCCTCCTCACTACATTCTGAATGAGATTCCCTTATAAGGTTCCTAATGAAAAAGGAAAGCGCATTCTTAAACATTTCTAAAGCAGGCTTTTTGACAGAGCATCAAAGAGCTTCTGAATTACCGCGTAAATCCTTCGTTTTCTTCAGGTAAAATTTTAGAGCTCTCACTGGACACAGAACCCTCTCTAACTCTTCGCCAACTAAATCCGAAAGACTCGGGATCTTGAAAGATTTGGGCCAGGGTTGTGAAGGACGTTCGTTTTTAGCTAGAAAACCTAACTGCAGGGAGCATACAGCTTTGTCATGTCTAAATCCTATCGCTTTGCTGAAAGCATGGATCTCACTAACCCTTTTGGCTGTCGCCAAACTGACCAAAAAGAGTCTTCATAGTTAGGTCCTTAAACGAGGCCGAATGTAAAGGCTCGAACCTCTCACTCATTAAGAACTTCAGGACTACATCCAAGTTCCATGCAGGAGCGTCCTGTTGTACTTCTTTCGTGGTATCGAAGGATCAGAGAAGGTCCTGGAGATCTTTATTTTCAGACAAGTTCAGTTTTCTATGTCTGAAAACAGCAGCTAACATACTTCTGTATCCTTTAATAGATGAAGTCGAAAACTTTCGCCTTCTAAGATAGAGAAGGAAGTCAGCTATTTGAGTCACAGAGGTACTGGAAGAGGAAACAGAGTTGTCTCTGCACCATCCTCTAAAAACCTCCCACTTGGATTGATAGACCTTGATAGTAGAAACTCCTTGCTCTTGCAATCGCACTAGCTGCCTCCTTCGAAAAGCCTCTAGCTCTCGTGACTTTTTCGATAGTCTGAAGGCAGTTAGACGTAGAGCTTGGAGGTTTTGGTGATATCTTTCCAAGTGGGGTTGTTTGAGAAGATCTACTCTCAACGGAAGGCTTCTCGGTGTGTCCACCATCCATTCCAGTACCTCTGCGAACCATTCCCTTGTTGGCCAAAAGGGGGCTACGAGAGTCATCCTGGTGTCCTCGTGTAACACAAACCTTCTGAATCACCTTGTTCACTATTTAGAAAGGTGGAAAAGCGTACACGTCGAGGTGCGACCAATCTAGGAGAAAAGCATCTATATGAAGAGAATCGGGATCTGGCACGGGAGAGCAGTACGTCTCCAGCCTCTTCGTCCTCGCTGTGGCAAACAGGTCTATGCAAGGTCGCCCCTACGTCCGCCACAGGTTCTTGCAGACCTCTCGATGAAGAGTCCATTCTGTGGACAATACCTGACCCTTCCTGCTCAGGCTGTCTGCTAACACATTCCTCTCCCCTTGGATGAACCGAGTGACTAGGCTCACATTGTTCACCTTTGCCCACTGAAGGAGTTCTCTCGATGTCTCATAAAGAGACCTCGAGTGGGTTCCGCCTTGTTTGACGATGTAGGCCAACACCGTGGTGTTGTCGGAGTTGACCTGCACTACTTTGTTCCGAACCACTTCCACGCACTCCTTGAGGGCCAAAAAGACTGCCAACAGCTCCTTCTGGTTTATATGGAGCTTCATTTGCTCTTTTGTCCAGGACCCTGAGAACTCCAACTTCCCCAGAGTTGCTCCCAACCCCAAGTTCGAGGCGTCGGAAAACAACACTAGGTCTGGGTTCTTTTGCTCTAGAGACAAAACCTCCTGAAGTTTGACGGGGTCGTTCCACCAACGAAGACATTGCTTCATTGTTTCTGAAATAGGGGTCGACATTGTCTTCAGATCCTTTCCTTTTTTCCAATGAAGATTTAGGTGAAATTGCAGGGGTCAAAGATTTAGTCTTCCCAAGGGAACAAATTGTTCCAGCGAGGAATGGGTTCCCAGAAGGTTCATCCATTCTCTCGCAGAGCACTTCTGTTTGCTTAGGAAGCTTTGAATTTTTAGCAGGGCTTGTTCTGTCCTTGAGGCAGACAGAAAAGCCCGAAAAGCCAGACTCTGAATCCTCATGCCCAAATAAAGGATTTCTTGAGATGGCATCAGTTGAGATTTCTCTTTGTTTATTAGAAGTCTTAATTCCTCTGACAGAGTCATTGTTTTCTGAAGATCCTCCAGGCAGCGATTGTAGGAAGGAGCTCTGAGGAGCCAGTCGTCCAGATACAGGGAGATTCTGATTGATCTGGAATGCAGCATTCCTGCGACACTGGACATCAATCTTGTGAAAATTTGAGGCGTGGTGCTTAGTCTGAAACAAAGAGCTCGAAACTGGAATACCTCCGCTTTGTATACGAACCTCAGGTATTTTTTGGAGCTCGGGTGGATGGGAATGTGGAAATACGCATCTTGTAGATCTAGTGAGACCATCCAGTCCTCCTTTCTGACTGCTGCCAGGACTGATTTTGTAGTTTCCATGGTAAATTTCGTCTTCTGTACGAAGACGTTGAGTGCACTTACGTCCAGCACTGGTCTCCATCCCCCCCGAGTTCTTGGGCACCAGGAACAAACGATTGTAGAAACCTGGTGATCCTAAATCCCACACCTTCTCTATTGCCTCCTTTTCTAACTAGAGCAACATTTGTTGTTGAATCGCCTGAACTTTTGATTCCTCTCTGTACCTGGCCGAGAGATCTATTAGGAATACTGCTAAAGGAGGTTTTTCTAGAAACGGGATTTTGTAACCCTCCTTGAGCATCTGAATGGACCAAAGGTCCGCTCCTCTTTTCTCCTAAACTTGCCAGAAGTTGGAAAGTCTGGCTCCTACTGCTGTCTGAGGACGAACTTTGTCAAACTCTGCTTCGTCCTTGCCTTGATCCTCTTCTTTGCGATCTCTTTCCCGAGGGTCTGAAACTGCGTCTACCAGAGGTAGTTCCCCGAAAGGGCTAAGAAACCTGATGTTTTGGAGCCTCTTCCTTAGCCTTACGTGCTGAAAAACTAGCGGGTAGTACCTTTATTGCTGTTTTCGAAACCAAATCTTGAGTGGCCTTTTGGACTAATGCTGACGAGACTTCCTTAACTAAATCCTGTGGAAATAGGAGCGAAGAAAGAGGGGCATAAAGGAGCTCTGACTTCTGCACTGGTGTAACTCCGTTAGTCAAAAAGGAACAAAATTGAGCCCTTTTCTTCAGGACCCCCGCAGCGAAGAGTGCTGCCAATTCATTAGCCCCGTCTCTCAAAGCCTTGTCCAAGCACATGATATGCACAAGTTCTTCCGTGTCCTTGCCACTAAAAACCTCCACCTTTTTTCCCAAGGCTCCCAGAGTCCAATCTAAAAAGTTAAAAACCTCAAAAGCTCTGAACACTCCTTTGACGAGTTGGTCTAATTCTGAAGTCGACCAAAACAGTTTAGTTCTGTTCATAGCTGTTCGACGAGAAGAATCCACCAAACTCGAGAAGTCCCCTTGTGCCGAAGAAGGAATTCCCAGGCCAAGAGCTTCTCCCGTCTCGTACCATACACTCGACCTGGATGCTAACTTTGCTGGGGGAAACGAGAAAACTGTTTTACCTTGCTCTCTCTTCATTTGCATCCAGTTACCCATCACCTTTAGAGCTCTCTTGGAAGAGCGAGACAAAACCATCTTTGTAAAGTTTGTCTTAATAGACGATTTTCCAAGCGCAAACTCTGAAGGAGGGGAACGAGGCGTAGCTGGAATAAAGTGATCTGGGAAAATCTCATTAAAGACCTTCATAAGTCTTTTCAAATCTGATGGAGCATGTTGTTCCTTCGAATCCTCTTCATCTGAAACAACCTCTAAGGGATTCAAAGGGGACGTTATCAACTTCCCTTTCTTCCGAATGGCTACGAATGGAAGTAGTGACGTCTTGCTGATGTCCAGCGTCATGATGTATATGATCCTGACGCTCAAGCTCTTGACGTTCGGCGCCATGATCCTCTTGACGCTTGGATCTTAGGTGTCCGGGATCATGCTGTTTATGATCCTGACGCTCAAGATCTAGACGGTCGGTGCCATGATCCCCTTGACGCTGGGATCTTTGGTGTCCTGGATCATGATGTTTATGATCCTGACACTCAATATCTAGATGGTCGGCGTCATGATCCCCTTGACGCTGGGATCTTTGGTGTCCTGGATCATGATGTTTATGATCCTGACGCTCAAAATCTAGACAGTCGGCGCCATGATCCCCTTGACGCTGGGATCTTTGGTGTCCGGCATCATGATGTTTATGATCCTGTCGCTCAAGATCTAGACGGTCGGCACCATGATCCCCTTGACGCTGGGATCTTTGGTGTCTGGGATCATGATGTTTATGATCCTGACGCTAAGGATCTTGACGCTCGGCGCCATGATCCTCTTGACGTTTGGCTCGCTGATATCGGGGGTCATGATGTTTATGATCCTGATGCCCAAGCTCTTGACGCTTGGCGCCATGATGAGCTAACTTCTTTTTGCTTGCAGGGATCCAGACCTTCATGAGGGAAGAAAGTTTGTTCTGCATATCCTGAATCATATTGAGATCCAGAGTCCCATGCTGAGACCAGACAGGAGAAGCAGCAACCACATTAGACTCTCTCTCCACGTCAACCAATGAATCATACAGAGACGAAGACCAACCCGAAGGAGGAGGAGGAGCATGTACAGAAGGCATAAAAGCGTTTGACATCTGTTCGTCCTCTACCGAAGCAGATGGCCACCTGTGCGACATCTTACTGCTTTCGACAAAAGGACCAACTGTGTCCGAAGTCTTTCCGCCTCCTACCGAAGCAGATGGCCGCCTGTGCGACATCTTACTGCTTTTGGTAGGGGAACTGACATTCTCCAACCTCCCTTTGTCTCCTTCCAAAGTAGATGGCCGCCTGTGCGACATCTTACTACTCATGGCTGGAGAACTCCCTTCGTAATCGGAAGAAAAACGCTCCGGACTGCTCCAATGACTGCTACCTGGAGTCTGTGGAGTCATCTCACGACGTTGTTCGGTCGTGGAAAATTTTCTCGAGAGGTCTTGACGTAAAACGCCATCCCTGTTTGGGAGCTGCATCGTCCAATGAAGAGCATACACTTACCTCGCCTTTCCAATGGCGAGGGTGAGCGTCCTGGGGATCGTCAACAGGAACGCTCGAGGGGACGACTGCTCGGGAACTGCTAATGCCTCTCGCCTCCCTTTGTCTGTTGACATTCCTTCTCACAGGGGTTGGTGAGCTTGGAAGAGGTCTAGGACTAGGAGCACGACAGGTCTGAGCAGCCGCACCCTCCACTGCACTGATTTTAGCACTAGCACTTGCACTTTTCAACTCTCACGTCTGACCACAATTTTGCTGTCCTCTGCGAGAGATTCCACTTTCTCGCCCAGAGCTTGAATGGCTATCAACATATCTTTAAGAGTCGGATCATTAGATTTATCAAGAGTGGGATCAGGAAATACTTCTACAGGGGAAGGATTAATAGGATCGTCAACACGGGAAACAGAACTATCCCTAGAAGAACGAGACATACTACTTTTACTCCTTCTGATCCTGTGTCTCTCAAGTTTACGCACATAACGATCATATTGCATCCCCTCATTATCCAAAATTACACATTCATCACATCTATTATCCAACTCGCAAACCTTATCTCTACATTTCACACAAATGGAGTGAGGATCTAAGTCGGCTTTAGGAAGCCGGGTCTTACATCCCCTCACACACCTCCTAACACTTGAAGAGTCAGACATATTGGGAAAGTCAAAAAGAGAGATCAAGAAAAGCAAGGGTCGCACCAACAAAATCTAAACAGTACCGAGAAAATCCAAAAAACAAACCCCAAAACAAGCGAAAGCCAAAGCCAAAGTGTACTTCACAAACCAATTGAGAAAAACACGGGAGAGAGAGCGAAATTCCACAATGTTCACCGAAACGGCGGCAGGGAAGATCTGAGGAATAGTTGGAATGGTTCCAGGTACCTGGGTAGAGGGCGCACAGGTGGTACACCTGACTACCCAATTGCGATTGCCGCGAGTTTTGAAATTCTGCCGTGACGTCACAGGGACTTAAGCTATATATATAACTACCAGGTAAGTTAGATGTTTAAAAACTACAACCTTTGCCTAATCATTTAGAGTAGTTGCCATTTGCTCTGTATATCAGCATTGTTCAATTCATCTTTCTTATGAACAATCACAAACCAAAACATAATAAACTACTGTATTTTGCAATATTTACAAAAATAATAAATAAAATAAAAAGGTATTTACCATGGATCCAAGGTTACTATCATCAGATGTATTTGAACTCCTTCTATCCCAAGCATTAGCACGGCGACTGCGCCTAAGATTAAACCAGTCTCGTCTTTTACGTCGACCAAACCTTGCTGCAGTGTGAAGGGCTGCTAATCTTTCTGCATCAGAGACATGAAATGACATCTGGGAATCTAAAGAATGCCGTCGGGAACTGCGATTATTGTGTCCTGATTCAATAGAAAACCTATCGGGAGGGAAGGGAGGAAAAGGGGACCAATTCAATTATTTGGGCAATTTCTCAATTAAATTTAATTACATAAATAGTTTACCTAGTGTAAAACTTCAAAACTTTAAAAACATGTACAAAGAAAACTTAATGGCTCATTTATCAGTATGTGTGCTTTTTCACCATCCAGTATGGTACCTTTCTGAGCAGTCATATCATTAATCAACAATCATAGAAACAAAGATTTTTCACATGGTACATAAACTATTTACGTATATATAAAGCCTATTAGTGAATTAAAACATGTATAATTGTTGTATAGTGGTTTACTGAGCTAAGTCTTCTCTGTAGACATTAAAATATAAAAACGTGTGGGGGTACTGCTTTTTCAGTGCCTGCCATGAGTGAGTAGATGGCACTGAAAGCTTTTTACAACATCCCTTCAGACCCTGATGCATTGTTTTTTCACCTTGTACTATCGACAAGAAAAGTAAAGATAGTTTTCTAAAATTTTCAGCCACATATTGTTCAATTATGCCACTCCTGACAAGTCAAGAAAGGGGGGTGTAGCGTCAAAGTCATCGTGATTGCGTCTTTCTAGATTTACAGTAATTTTAAACCATGAAGATTCTGTAAAAGTCCTATAATCATTTATAGTTGAATACAGTAACAACCTTTATATCATTACGTATTCGTTAAAGTTGGTTTGGTAATGTCAGTTCAGAGTAGAATATCAAACATCCTTCTTTAAAACCTACCACAAAACCTTACAGTATTATGACAAGTGAGATAGAGAGAGAATAAGCATAAGCCATCAATAGAGATATTAATTCATTATATTTACTTTTGAGAGATTGAATGTTAATAATTTTTCAAATATGTTCCACAAGAGAGAGAGAGAGAGAGAGAGAGAGAGAGAGAGAGAGAGAGAGAGAGAGAGACCTTACCTTACAGACCTTACAGTTCGTTCGGGTTGCCCCAGGTCCCTCAGTGTGAGGCACCTCTAATGTCTACCAGAGAGTTGCTAGTACATCTTCCGGTATATTTTGCATCTTCCAATCTTGGATGGTCTGGGATGCAGTTTAGATATTTGTCGAGCTTATTCTTAAACACATCTACGCTCACTCCTGATATATTCCTCAGATGAGCTGGCAACGCATTGAATAGACGCTGCATTATCGATGCTGGTGCGTAGTGGATTAAGGTCCGTGTGCTTTCCCTTATTTTTCCTGGTATTGTTTTGGGCACTATTAATCTACCTCTGCTTGCTCTTTCTGATATTTTTAGTTCCATGATATTTTCTGTTATTCCTTCTATCTGTTTCCATGCCTGAATTATCATGCGGTTCTCTTCTCCTTTCTAGACTATATAATTTTAATGATTGTATCTTTCCCAGTAGTCAAGGTCCTTAACTTCTTCTATTCTAGCTGTAAAGGACCTTTGTACACTCTCTATTTGTGCAATATCCTTTTGATAGTGTGGGTACCATATCATATTGCAATATTCAAGTGGACTACGAACATATGTTTTATAAAGCATAAACATGTGTTCAGATTTTCTTGTTTTGAAGTGCCGTAACAACATTCCATTTTTGCTTTACATTTTTGCCAAAAGAAGTTGCTATTTGATCATTGCATAACATGTTCCTATTCATCATCACACCAAGGTCTTTAACTGCTTCCTTATTTGTGATTGTCTCATTATTAGGTCCCCTATATGCATATAGCTTCCTTCTCTGTCTCCATAATTTATTGATTCAAATTTATCAGAGTTAAATACCATCCTATTTTCCTCTGCCCAATCATATACTTTGTTAAGGTCTCTTTGTAGAGCGTTCCTATCTTCATCACAAGTAATTTCTCTACTTATTCTTGTGTCATCAGCGAAACTACTCACTACCGAATCCTTAACATTACTGTCTATGTCTTCAATCATAATAACAAACAGTATTGCAGCTAACACCGTACCTTGTGGCACACCGGATATTACCTTGGTTTCATCCGATTTCTCATCGTTTGCAATAACTATCTGTTTTCTGTTGTGTAAAAATTCTTTAACCATCTTCCTATTTTATCTACGATATTGTGTTTTCTAATTTTCTTTGCTAATATATTAGGTCTACTTTGTCAAAAGCTTTTGCAAAGTCTAGATAAACCACATCTGTTTCATTTCCGCTTTTCATATTTTTGAATATGTTCTCACGGTGGACTAACAGTTGGGTTTGTGTACTTTTTCCGGGTACGAAACCGTGTTGTCCTATATTAAACAAATTATTTTTTATTAAATGTTTCATAATATTTTTCTTCATTACCCTTTCATAATATGTGATGTTAGACTCACAGGCCTATAATTACTTGCCTCAAGTCTTGATCCACTTTTGAAAGTAGGGGTGATATATGCTAATTTGTGCTCATCATAAATCTTGCCTGTATCTACACTTTGTCTTAATAATATTGCAAGTGGCTTTGCGATAGAATGAACTACTTTCTTTAACAAAATAGCAGGGATTCCATCAGGCCCTGCAGCAGCTCAGCCTTTTTAATTTCATTAATTGCCTGCACAATATCAGCTTCATTAATTTCTATGTCAGCTAGATATTCACTATTTTCGTCCCTTACTTCTATATCATTATCTTCATTATCTATTCTAGGGGTGAATTCTCTCTTATATCGTTCTGCCAGTATGTTGCAAATTTCCTTTTTTTTCATTCGTTAAATCTCCCTTCATTCTCAGAGGGCCTATTTCTATTCTTCTTTTATTCATCTTCTTCGCATATGAGTATAATAGTTTGGGGTTTTGCTTGATATTTAATAGGGTTTTTTCTTCCAATTCCCGTTTTTTCATTTTCTTTTGATTGTATAATCTTTTGTTCTGCATTTTCTATCTTACTTTTTAGTTCTATAACTTTCCATGCATTTTTTTCTTTTGCAAGACCTTTTTTCCACTTTCTGATTTTCTGGAACAAGATCCTTCTGTCTCTTGGTTATGCCATGAATGATGTTTACTTTTCTTCTTCGGTATATATTTTTTTTTTTTCCACTATTTTCTCTAATATATAATATCTCCGTATTTACCCTTATGTCATCGCTTACGAAAATGTTATCCCAATCTTTGTTTTAATTCTTCATTTATTTCTGACCATTTTATATTTTTACTGTAGAAAAGTTGTATTTTCCATATCCTTCCCACTTTTTCATTTCTTGCTTATCTCTGTTTTCACTTGCTTTGGAATGAACTGTTAATTCTATGACATTATGGTCTGAAATACTCACATTATAAACTATTATTTCTTTAACATAATTCACCTCATTCACAAATACTACGTCTAAAGTATTTTCCTTTCTTGTTGGCAGGTGATTTATTTGTTGAATGTTGTATTCTAGTAGCATATCTAATAGCTTTTCGAATTGCCTCTTATCTTCTGCACTACTATTACTCTCTTTTTTATATGTATAAGTACATCCACAATCTCCTATTCGTTCTTTCCATTCTACGAAAGGAAAGCTGAAGTCACCAGATGGGAGAATAGTCCAGTCCTTGTGATTTCTACATATATCATCCAATTTTTCAATTATTAAGTCAAACTCTTTAGTATTAGGAGGTCTATATATTACTATGTTCATTAATTTTTCAGATTCAATTCTACCGCTATTAGTTCACATTCTGAGGTTTACTATATTTCTCATATATTTTTCCTTGTTTTTTGTCTTTCCCATATATTGCGGTTCCCCCTTGATTCCTATTTTTTCTATCTGATCTATAAGTTTGGAACCCTTTTATTTGATCATCATTCCCAGTCTCTTGGGAATACCAGGTTTCACTTATATTCATTATATCTATTTTCTTTTCAATTTGGGTTAGTTCTTCTAAGTACTCTATTTTTCTTTTTGAGTTACTCGTAACTAAACCCTGCGCATTCATCACTATGATGGTTTGCGTGTTTTTCTTCCTTCTCATTTAATATTGGTAGTAATAAGGATTTTCCCATGTCTCTTTCCTGTTCTGGTATGTTTGTTTTTTTTCTTTTTTTGGGGATTTCCAGAAATTCTGACATTAAAAAATCCAACTTTTTCATAATATTTGATCTTCCTTCATCATAATTATTCATTTCTGGGCTCAGCTCGTGTCGGCCTATGAAAGTAATCCTTAACATCATTCTTTCTAGGTAAAATTAGCCTAAAATTACCAGAGAAAAACAAAATTAAGAAAATGTCAGTAAAACTGACTCGCTCACTCTTAAAAAGAAGTGTCGGTATGATATAGGGGCGAGTGTGGAACTACCACGAGACAAACACCAATTAGAACTTCCCTATCAGAATCCCCCCAAGAGAGAGCCGATACCAACGGGCGATGCAGCCTCTACTACTACTACTAGAGGACGCCACGGACAGCAGCGCCCCTAGCGGTCATCCTTAATTTTTAGCACCAGCGACAAGTCGCCATTTTCTTGTGCTCGTGTTTTTTCTTGGGATTATCCGCTTTGGAATCATGGAACGCTCTGCTATCGCCACGGCTAAGTTAAGTAACTCATAAGTAACATTTTACTGTAATTTTATCTTCCGGTACCAGTATTTTCCTTTTTATAGGTCAATACGGTTCCTCGGTTGTCTCGTGGCGGCCATGCCGCCTCGTAAGAATTCCCGGTCCTCCATACTGGGACTTCTTGTGCTTATGGGCTTACTTTTTCACATTCATTGTTTACATCGAGTTTTAGCTAGTCCAGCCCTCCTACCATTCTCTTAGCTTGGTATTTAGGGCTATTATTTTTATTTTCGGCCCAGCATCCCGGCTCTTGCTCTACATCGGCTATCGCTGGCTCCGAGTAGGCTTCTGTTTTTCGGAACAGTCTGCCTCCTCCTGGGCTTCTTTCTCTTTTACTAACAGTGTCTCTTCCCCTTTTCGATATATGATTTTATTTAGGGTGTTTAAGGCTAGCCTAGGTGCTTGTTCCATGTTGGTACAGCTTGGTTCACGTGGCCCTACCACGGTTGTGTTGCTCGTGGCCTAGGCCACTTGCGGTCACGTGTACTATAGCACCTTACCCTGCCCCTTCCCTCCCTCTCTGATGTAGGGAGGAGCTGGGGGACCCCTTGGTTGTCATAACAACCTCATCGCCTTCTCTCACACTCTCGGAGGTGCCGGGGGGTTCCGCCAGCAGGGGGTATAGGGCGACCACTATAAGGTACCGGGTCTCCATACGGGTAGTTGGTGAGGTGGGGAGGAGTAGGCCATCCCTCCCCCCTTTCCTCGCTCCCGCCGTGTTTCGCCGGGACCTCCATCCCCCCCTCCCCTTTACTCAGCCACCTCCCTTATGATACGAAAGGAGCCTTCCGTCGCAGCCGGGGCCCCTTTGGTTATAGTATATTGGCTCCGCTAGCGGGCAGGGTGGGTGCTATGGATGGTCGATTGCTTGCCTACTATATCCTTATATCTCTCCCACCGCTACCGAAGGGAGCTTACCCTTACCTACGCACTCTTCTAGTAGACGGGTGGAGAGAAGTTGTTTTAAATGTTGTTATTTTTGCTACTTTAAGGATATAATACCCTATTATAAGATATTTTACAATGATTTGTGTATTATTATGTTCATTTTATCAACCATCCCCACCATTATCCGTCGTGGTTTCCATTACCACCACTCCTAGTTGGTTGATTCTTGTGCCTCCCCGCACTGGCGGAGCCTAGCCTATCTTCCAGCCTGGTTACCACACGTATTTTAGCGGGGGGCTCTGGTTTTATCTAACTTTATCGCTCCGGCACCAGCGGAGCATATGTTAGGCTGTAAGTGTTTACTCTGTACTCATGTACGTTTTCACTTACAGGCTACCAACTGCCAGGTCCTCGCCTGTAATGCGACGCTGTATGACCCCTGTGGACATGACGAGTGCAGGTCTCACGCCCCGTGTTGCCACTTTCGTACAACGAGTCGATCGTCTGGCACCCGAGGCCTGCGCTATATGCTACGACCTGGTAGCTCAGCTGGGGGATGGGGTAAGTCCATTATGAGGTTACTTATGAATTTACTAACAACTTCTAGTTCGTAAGTTTGTTAACCCTGTCCGCAATTGGTAGCTAATCCCAGCCTTTCTTTCAGGCTAGCGGTGTGAGGGAAGTCGCCCTCGCCACCCTGAAAGCGTGGGTGGGCGGCTTTGGGAAAAACGCCGCCAAGGGCCAGCCCTACATTCTGGATAGGAAGCTGGCCATCCAGATCTTCCCTGCGGGCAAGTCGACGGGCTACGTCGACCCCTTGTCCGCCGCCCCCGTGATAGCCGCCATCCAGCAAGAACTCCAGAATTCGTTTGGGGTCGTAGCCTCCAGGAGTCAGTTCCCGGACGTCGCCGCCCTGGACCTGAATCTCGAGCCGATGGCGGTAGTAAGTGAGGATTTGTTGGTTGAGGTAGGTTTGTCGGGCGCCCAAGGTCTTTCCTTGGGCGCTCCTGGGTCTTCTCCTGTCCCTTCTTCTTCCGCCTCCTTCCAAGGCTTTCCGGGATCCGAGATCCCTAGCCGCACTCCCGCTCTCTCTGTACCTCCTAAGGAGAAGGGAAAGAGAGAACCGAAGACCTTGTCTAAGACGACTTCTAGGAAGTCGTCTTCGTCTTCTCGGCCAGGAAGTCCATCGACTTCCATACGACCGACGCGGTGAAGGCTAAGCCGAGCTCTTGCCCACCCCCCCCCGTCGAAGAGCTCCAGAAGCAAGGCTTCGAAGGAGAAGGCTCGCGCTACCTCCGAGTCGCTGCCTTCTCCCGCTTCCGCTGCCCCCTCTCCGGCTATGCCGGCAGGGGTAGCAAGCACCAGCTCCTGCGTTCCCTCTCCTGTCTCATCAGGAATGATGGAGCAGGTAGGAGCGATGGTGGGTTCCCAAATTTCAGCTTGGGGAACACGTTTTGAGCAGATGTTCGCGCAATTGTCGAGCAGTCTGTCTCAAACTGGACAGACGGTCCAGGAACTCTCTAATATATGAGAGAGAATGAGGATCGGGTAGCTGGGCTATCTCAGGCTCCTCCCCCAGTCTCCCCTGCTTCTAGCACGGGATTCTCCAACTTCCGCCTTACGACTCCTTGCCAGCTTTCTCTATGGACAATCCATGGAGAGTAGCGGCCTATGCTCCTTTTAAGGACGGGATGATTTCGATCCCGGAGTTTGGCACTCGAAGGATTGAGGACTTCGAGTTCTATCCTCCGGTCTGTCACAGCCTTTCATCGGGTATGCTAGGCTGACGCCAACAGCTCTTACGAGAGAGGACAAGATCTCGAAGGAGTCAGTCTCTAACAGTAGAGATCACGCCCAACGGGAATGGGTTCACTGCCTTGAGGACTGGGAGTGTACTAATACTAGACTCCAGGCCTATAAGAGCCCCTTCACGATTTTCGCGACGGAAGAGGAGGTCTCTCTTCCGTTCGCCACGAAATTGGTGGAGAAGGCTCTTCAGGCAGTCCTCAAGATGAGCCCGTTCCACAGTTGAGAGAGTCGGAGTCTACTTCTCCACTCTTCTTCCCCGCCTTCGGAGAGTTATGGGAAAACCTGCCAGCTACTTTCACGCTGGGTAAACTCAAGCCGGACTGCGCTATGGACCAGTTCGTGAGAAGTTACCTAGGCTGCCGGATTCCTTAATCCAGGCAGAGTTCGATGAGCGAACTAGGTTTGGCAGGTCCCTTAACTCTCTTATCGTTACGGAAATGGCTGCTCTTTCATACGCTAACGAACCGCTGTTCAAGATCCTGGCGAAATCGCAGTTTCAGACGGTTCTGTTAGACGCTTTTGACTTCTTCCAAGCCAGGAGGAACTGTCGGAAGCATGTTCTTCAAGAGTGCACTATCAGGCACGAGCCTAATAGACTCTTGGCTGCGAGCATGTGGGGAGCGGATCTCTTCCCAGAGTCCGCAGTGAACGAAGTCCACCACGAAGCTGCTAGACTCAACCAGAGCCTTAGAGCTAGGTGGGGTATTTCCTCTAAGAGGAAACAGGAATCCGTTCCCACAGCTGGCAAGAAACCAAAGAAGGCTGGTAAGAGGTTCCAGCCATATAAAAAACTCCAGCATCAGCAGCAGTTTTGTGCAGGCAGTCCCAGTTACCCAACAGGGACAACCTGCTACATCTAAGCAAACCCAGCCTTTCCTCCTGGTGCCCCAGCAATCGCAACCTTCGACTTCCTACGCTATCTCGCCTGCCTTTAACCCTGCTTATGAGGCTCAAGGCTACTCTCAACCGAGGGGTAGGGCGAGAGGTTACTTTCGTCACCGTGGCGCAGGAAGGGGCACAAGGAGTAAGCAGTTCAGAGGAGGGCGTGGTGGCCAACCCGCCCATCAGCAATGAGGCTCCCCAGGTAGGAGGGAGGCTGTTCCTCTTCCGCCACAGGTGGGGGTTCAGCAATTGGGCACAGAGCATAGTGTCCAAAGGATTAGGCTGGAGCTGGATCCAAGATCCTCCTCCAATCAAATCATTTCACCAGATACCGTCAAAGGAATTGATAGATTACGCGGAAGAACTCCTTCAGAAAGGAGCTATTGCGAGAGTCAAACATCTAAAATTTCAAGGTCGCTTATTCAGCGTGCCAAAGAAAGGCTCAACAAAAAGAAGGGTAATCTTAGACTTGTCAAAGCTAAACTCTTTCATTCGCTGCGACAAGTTCAAGATGCTTACCCTCTCGCAAGTAAGGACCTTACTTCCGCGTGGAGCCGTCACATGCTCCATCGATCTTACAGACGCATACTATCATATCCCTATAGCCAGGCACTTCCGCCCATTCCTAGGATTCAGGCTAGGAAATCAGACATTCTCATTCAAAGTGATGCCCTTCGGTCTGAATGTAGCCCCCAGGGTATTCACAAAGATAGCAGAAGTGGTTGTACAACAATTGAGAGCTCAGGAATCATGGTAGCGGCATACCTCGACGATTGGTTGATCTGGGCATCAACAGTCGAGGAATGTCTCAAAGCTACCAAAAAGGTAGTTCACTTTCTGGAACATCTGGGGTTCCAGATAAACAAAACGAAATCCAGACTTATTCCGGAATCTCGTTTTCAGTGGCTAGGAATCCAATGGATTTGTCCTCCCACAATCTATCATAATTCCAGTGGTCAAACGGAAGGAAATAGCAAAATCTGTCAGGCAATTTCTCAAATGCAAACAAACGTCAAGAAGAAACCAGGAGAGAATCCTAGGGTCTCTTCAGTTTGCGTCGGTAACAGATATCCTTCTGAAAGCAAGCTGAAAGATATAAATCGAATTTGGCGGTCAAAAGCAAACTCCAAATATCGAGACAAGTTGTCAGTAATTCCACAGATCCTCCGCAACCAACTACGGCCTTGGTCAAAAGTAAAGAACTTAGCCAAGAAAGTACCCCTTCAATATCCCCTCCCAGTGTTAACCATTCACACGGATGCATCCCTGTCCGGTGGGGGGGATACTCTCAGTTCAAACAGGTTCAGGGGACTTGGTCAGTTCAATTTCGCCAGCTCCACATAAACGTGTTGGAAGCAATGGCAGTATTTCTTACTCTGAAGAGACTGCTTCCCCCGAAGAGTCTCATCTAAGGCTAGTTTTGGACAGTGCAGTGGTAGTTCATTGCATCAACAGAGGAGGGTCCAAATCCAAGCATGTGAACCATGTCATGATAGCCATCTTTGCATTAGCAAGCAAACACAAATGGCATCTGTCTGCCACTCACCTGGCAGGAGTAAGAAATGTGATAGCAGACGCCCTGTCCCGGTCAGTTCCTCTGGAATCAGAGTGGTCTCTGGACGTCGGGTCATTCCAGTGGGTAAGCCGGAGAGATCCCAGTGCTCCAAGTGGATCTCTTCGCCTCACAAGCGAACCACAAGCTCCCTTGCTATGTGGCCCCCCAACCTGGACCCTCTGGCTTATGCCACGGACGCCCTGTCGTTGGATTGGAATCAGTGGAGGAGAATTTATGTTTTTCCTTCCAGTGAATCTTCTCTTGAAAGTCCTAGACAAACTAAGGTCTTTCAAAGGATAGTAGCTCTGATTGCACCGGACTGGCCCAAGAGCAACTGGTATCCTCTTCTTTTGGAATTGGGTCTCCGACCTCAACGGATCCCCAATCCCAAACTATCACAATCAGTACAAATGAGGACTGTGTTTCGCTTCCTCAGGAACTCTCCAGACCCTAAACTTTATGGACTTCATGAAGTTTGCGGCTAATAAAGATGCTGACATTGATCCACAGAATATTCTCTTCCTAGAATCAGATAAGAGAGAGTCAACCATTAGACAATATGACTCAGCTGTTAAAAATTATTAGCATCTTTCTTGAGAGAATCGAACACTACAACCATGACAGTTAATTTGGCTATATCCTTTTTCAGATCCTTATTTGAAAAAGGTTTAGCAGCTAGCACGATTACCACTCATAAGTCGGCTTTGAAAGAAAATCTTTCAAGTAGGTTTTCAGATAGATTTGACTGAATCTTATTTCACATCTATCCCTAAAGCTGTGCTAGACTTAGACCTTCTCAGAGGCCTACTACAGTTTCATGGTTCTTAAATGATGTCCTCAAACTAGCTTCAGATACTGACAACTCATCTTGTACATTCATAATGCTCCTGAGGAAGACTATTCTATTCTTAAGCCTAGCCTCAGGAGCTAGAATTTCAGAACTGTCGGCTCTATCCAGGGATGCGGGTCATGTGGAATTCCTCC
Source organism: Macrobrachium nipponense (assembly GCF_015104395.2). Classification (NCBI taxonomy): domain Eukaryota; kingdom Metazoa; phylum Arthropoda; class Malacostraca; order Decapoda; family Palaemonidae; genus Macrobrachium; species Macrobrachium nipponense. The sequence continues at coordinate 18,913,954 of NC_087205.1, read as the reverse complement.
CATCATGGAAGAAAATTCTACTTGCTCCGGATCGTAGCTTTTTTAGCCAAAAATGAAGATCCTCTTGCAAGGTGGGCTCCTTGGAAGGTTTATCCCACTTCCACGAGGATCCTTCTCTCTGCCCAGTATCAACTCTTAGAGCCTTTCTATCTCGCACTTCTTCTAGATCCTCGGGTGCTCTCTTCATGAGAGAAAAAGGTGGTACTTTATCAGTTAAAGGCATTAGACAGCAAATCCTTTACTTCATTAACAAGCCAACCCTGAGTCATTCCAAAAGCACATGATATCAGGGGAGTAGCCACCTCAATTAATTATTTCCAACATATGAACTTTGAGGATCTTAGAAAGTATACTGGATGGAAATCCCCGACAGTCTTTAAACGGCATTATTTAAAGTCCTTGGAATCTTTAAAGTTTTCAGCAGTAGCAGCGGAAACATAGTTTCCCCTGATACTGCTTAGTAGTTGTAGTATTGATCCAGGTCTCCTTTCTACCTACCTCAACCACCAGCCTCAACCTATCGTCAGGCTACTCAACATCATA
>NC_087205.1:18852335-18912911 GCF_015104395.2 Macrobrachium nipponense | reverse complement strand
TGAGCCTCTTTAATTAACTCTCTCATGAAGAAGGCTAGAGCGTTCTTCGTCATGGGTCTAGTGGGGTCTTTAAACTGAACACCACAGAGCATCAGACCTCCCTCTGATAACTCTTGTTCTTTCCATATATCTCAACGCTCTCACTGGGCAGAGAACTCTTTCTTGCTCGTTACCGACCAATTCAGCTAGACCCAAAACTCAAAGATCTTGGCCAAGGATTAGCTGAATCCTCATTCTTGGCCAAGAAACCTTCTTGGAATGAACACACTGCATTGCCGTGTCTCCATCCCACCTTCTTCGATATGGCCTGAAGCTCACTAACTCTTTTAGCAGTTGCTAATGCTACTAAAAAGATAGTCTTCTTAGCAAGATCTCTCAGAGAGGATTCCTCTAACGGTTCGAATTTGCTAGAAGTTAAATACTTCAAGACCACATCCAGGTTCCACGCAGGTGGCCTGCCTTCTGATTGTTTCTTCGTCCCAAACGACCTAATCAGATCTCTCAGATCTAAGTTATTCGAGATGTCTAGATCCCTGTGTCTAAACACTGAGGTTAGCATACTCTTATAACCTTTAATTTGTCGAAACTGACAAGTGTAAATCCTTCCTCAAGTAAAGAAGGAAATCTGCGATTTGGGTCACAGAGGTACTGTGATGAAGACACTTTCCTGTTTTTACACCACTTCCGGAAATTGTCCCACTTCGACTGATACACCGTGATTGTGGAGGTTCTTCTGGCTCTAGCCACTGCACTGGCCTCTCTAGAATATCCCCTCGCTCTGACCAGACGTTCGATAGTCTGAACGCAGTCAGACCCAGAGCGAGGGTATTCTTGTGAAACCTGTCGAAGTGGGGTTGTTTGAGTAAATCTACTCTTAGAGGAAGCGTCCTTGGCGTATCTACCGTTCCATTCCAAGTACCTCTGTGAACCAACTTTGGGCCGGCCAAAACGGGGCTATTAAGGTCATCCTCGTTCCTTTGCTCTCCCTGAACTTCTTCATCACTTTCCCCCAGCACCTTGAACGGAGGAAAAGCGTTACAGATCTAAGTTTGACCAATCCATCAGGAATGCATCTACCGCCACTGCTTCCTGGTCTGGAATCGGAGAGCAAATAATTGTTGGTAATCTCTTTGTTCATGGCTGTCGGCAAACAGACTCCACTACCGGACGGCCCCAACAACTTCCACAGGCTCTGGCAAACCTCCCATGTGCAAACGTCCACTCCGTCGCAGAGAAGTTGCCTCTCCTCCGCCTCAAACAGGTCCGCACCCGCCACGTTCTTCTCTCCTTGTATAAACCTGGTGAGTATCACGACCTTTTCCTCTTCTGCCCAACGCAGAATTTTCTTTTTGCCAGATTGTTAAAGGGGAAAAGAATGAGTTCCCCCTTGCTTCCGAATATATGCCAGAGCCGTGGTGTTGTCCGAGTTGACCTGCACTGTCTTGTTTCGAATCACTCTCTGAAGTGCTTCAAAGCCAAGAAAATTGCCAACAGTTCCTTCCTGTTTATGTGCCACTTTGTTTCGTCCTTGTCCCAAAGTCCCGACACCTCTTGAGGGCCTAATGTCGCTCCCCAACCCGCGTCCGACGCGTCGGAAAACAAGACGAGGTCTGGGTTCTTCTGCTGAAGCGACATCCCTCTTGCTAACCTGCCTGGCGTTAGCCACCACTTTAATTCCTCCTTTACTTCGGTCGGAATTAGAAACTGGAAGGAATCCGGGTTGCGATTTTCTTGGCCAGAATCCTTCAGGAAAACACTGAAGAGGTTCTCATGTGCAGTCTTCCTAAAGAAATGAACCTCTCTAGTGAAGAGAGTGTGCCAGTAGACTCATCCACTCTCTTGCAGAGCATCGGTCTTTCTTTTTAGAAAATCCTGCACCTTCTGACTGCATTGGGCTTGCCTTTCGGGGGACGGAAAAGCCCGAAAAGTCACTGCCGATATCTGAATCCCCAAATAAACTATCTGTTGTTGGGGCTGCAAACGGGACTTTTCCATATTCACTACCAGACCTAGGTCTTTTGCTAAGTCCAATGTTTGACTTACGTCCTCCAGACATTGAATTCTCGACTGGGATCTTATCAACCAGTCGTCCAGATACAAAGACACTCTGATCCCTCTTAAATGTAGCCATCTCGCCACATTGGACATCATCCTCGTGAATACTTGAGGGGCTGTGCAAAGGCCGAAGCATAGGGCCTTGAACTGAAAGACCCTGTCCTGAATCACAAACCTTAGATACTTCCTGCTTCCTGGATGAATCGGAATATGAAAGTATGCGTCTTGTAAGTCCAGAGTCGCCATCCAATCCCCTGGACGTACCGCTGCCAGTACTGAATCGTTCGTCTCCATAGTGAACTTGGTCTTTTCTACGAAAAGATTCAGTTGACTTACGTCCAGCACTGGCCTCCAACCTCCCGAGGACTTTGCAACCAGGAACAGACGGTTGTAAAATCCCGGAGATTCGTGATCCAGAACAGGTTCTATTGCTCCTTTCTCTAGCATGGAAGCTACTTGCTCCCACAGAGCCGCTTTCTTCTCTAAATCGTTGTAATTTGCCCCGAGGCTCTCGGAGATGTTGCGAGAGGGGGTCTTTTCACGAAAGGAATCTTGTATCCTTCCCGAGCTACGTTGACAGCCCAGGGATCTGCCTTCATTTGTTGCCAGACTTCCCAAAAACCTTGAAGTCTGGCTCCCACTGTCGTCTGGAGGACCGAGTTCTCATTCTTTAGAGGGGTTCTTGGCTCCTCTTTTCGCTGGTACTCTCTTACCCCTAAAGGCGGGTCGAGCGAATGTTCTTCCTCGAAAGGGCTGTTGCGACGGTCTAGTTCTCCTTTGGCGTCTTCTTCACCAACTTGGTTGGTAAGAACTTCTTAACCGAAGAAGAAAGAAGATCTTGAGTGGCTTTCTGCGAAAGGGATAGAGCTATATCCCTAATCACCTCTGAAGGAAACGGCTGTTTCGAAAGGGGAGAGAACAGTAACTCCGATTTCTGAGAGTTAGAAACTCCTTTTGAGGCGAACGAACACAAGAGCGATCTCTTCTTAAGCACTCCTGCTGTGAATAACGAAGCCAGCTCGTTCGTTCCGTCTCTAAGAGCCTTATCCATGCAGGACATAATGCTCTTAGCTGTTTCTAAGTCCTGCGAATCCTCTTCTCCTATGGAATTCGCTAGCGCTCCCAAAGACCAATCCAAGAAATTAAAGACTTCGAAAGTCCTAAAAATCCCTTTAAATAGATGGTCAAATTCCGAGGACGTCCACCAGACCTTGGGCCGACTGTAACGCATGTCTGCGTGAGCTGTCCACTATACTGGAGAAGTCCCCCTGGGAGGAGGCAGGTACCCCCAGGCCTAGACTTTCTCCAGTAGCGTCCATACTCCTGATTTAGAAGCTAACTTAGCTGGAGGAAAAACAAAAGAGTATTTCCCGCGCTTCTTTCTTGTCCCTCATCCAGTCATTCACCCGTTGAAGGGCCTTCTTTGCCGAAATTGACATCGTCATTTTCAGGAAGGAGGACTTCTTTGGAGTCCTAGTCTTGGAAAACTGTGATAAGGGGGATAACGGAGCTGTCGGTTTAAATTCCCCCTCAAAAACAGCAATAAGACGTGAAGTCAGAACCTTATAATCTGAAGAAGGTTTCTGTATTCTTTTCTTCAATTACTTCCAACTCTTCTTCTGCTGAAGAAATATCTTGCAAGTCGTCGTCGTATTTACGCTTCGTTGACGGACTAGCGTCCTGCCGCCTGCGTCCTGCGGCTAGCGAAGCATCGGCGTCCTGCCGCCTCTCGATGTCTTGCCGCCTGCGTTCCTGCGGCTACCGATGCGTCTGCGTCCTGCCGCCTCTCGATGTCCTGCCGCCTGCGTCCTGCGTCCATCGTAGACACGCCTGCTTCCTGCCGCCTGCGTCCTGCGTCCACCATTGGTCCCGCGTCCTGACGTCTCCTAGCGCCAGTGCGCCCTGCGTCCTCGGCGAACGCGTCCTTGTCTTCCCTTTTCGAAGACTTAATGGGAAGGAAATCGTCCTTACGCCTCGAAGATGCTTGTTCAGGAGCATCCCAAGACTTCACCAACACTGCCAACTTGGACTGCATTTCCCGTAAGAAATGCTTCGTACCATACTCCTGAATGGTAGACGACGAAGGATGAGGATTACGAGCTGGACTGCGACCTAAAGGAGAGCGATCTTGTACTCTACCCGACGGAGAAATACGAGGGGAGGATCCATAAGAAGATGGAGGCGATTCTCCCAAGGCAATACCATGCCGAGACGGACGTATATCGCCAGTGCGATTTGCGTCCTCTCTAGTACGAAAAATCCTTTTCCTCTTGATCGGTACTGCTCCCCCGTCTTCCGAGGATGACAACACCTCAGGACTACTCCAAGCCTCACTATCTTGCACCTGTCTCTCGAGAGCAGTTGATGTCCTGAACGTCCTCTTGATTGGGCGAGACACCACTGCATACCGACGTTCTCGCTCGGAAGTCGAACCTTCCGAGGACGCACACTTCCCAGTTACGCCTTTTCTGCGGCGAACTGCAACAGCCTGGGAATTTGCAACAGGACTGTTCGAAGGGACGCCTGACCGTGTCAAAACCTCTCTCGCCTCCCTTCGACTGTCGACATGCCTTCTCCCTTGGGTCTGGGAGCTTGACAGAGGTCTAGGTCTAGGAGCACGAGAGAGACGATCAGACACCCCCTCCACTACACTTTCACTGACATCGAAAGCACTAACTTTGTCTGTAAGTCGCTGTATCTGGTCGCCCATGGACGCAAGGGCAGCGAACACTTTCACAATATTTGTATCGTTCGTGTCCTCCGATACAGCAGCGGGCGCAGGAGATACCTGGGGAGAAGGAACTACCAATTCTACATTAGAAGGAGCTGGAGAGGAAATACAATCACTCCTTTTACTCGAAGAATTTGATTTCTCACTACGAGAAACAGATCTCCTTACACGATCTTTCTCCAGTCTCTCAACGTATTTCATAAAGACCTTCCATTCCTTCTCTGATAAATTCTCACATTCAATGCATCTATTCTCCCAAGTACACACATTCTCCCTACATTTCTTACAAACGGTATGAGGGTCGACCGAAGCTTTCGGCAGTCTTACCTTACACCCCTCTTTTACACACACTCTAAACATACTTCCCGAGTCAGACATCTTAAAGAACAATCCAAAGCGAATGCCAAGCTAACGTTTCCGAGTACAATACCAAAATCCAAGATCAGTCAGCAACGAGAATGAAAATTCTAGCAGGGAACCACCAACAATGTTGCCGGTTCGGCTGGCAGAGAAAATCTGGCCCAATTGGGAACGGTTCCTAGCGCTAGCGCCACGGTAACGGGGTGGTGGTTGCCTGAACTACTAATAGGTTACTAGCGATTGCCGCGAGTTTTGAAAATTTCTGCCAGGTGGAACAGAGAATATATATATACCTGCCAGGTAAGTGTCATACATTAAACAACAAATTTCATAATTAACCAATTAACTCAGATTTTTTAACAACAAATTTCAAAATTAACCAATTTACATAAGTTGTTTAGTGCAGAAGCATCTTAGCAAAGAGAATGTTTTGTGCAGAAGCAACTTAGCAAAAAGAAGCATAAGCCACTGAATCACATAAAGGACAAAACCTCATATTCTACAACGCTATGCCAAAGTTGAATTCTAACTAAAAATATGTCATTCAATGCCCAGGGCGTTTATTACTGATTAGATTTGTAAGAAGTCATTCACTATTACTATTAACTCCAATGATGGCAAGACAACAATTGGTTTTGCTGCTTCAGTATTTAATATTACACAAATTACACTTTGGCAATTCAATTAATTGAAAATTCAATTATCCACAAGACTTACCAAACTTTCAATGTGGATTTTTCACTGCTGAAACATCTCTCAAGTAGTAATTAACATTCTCCATGTTATTACCAAACTTCTATTTCCAGTTACAAGTATATTACTACTTGGTAAACACAAAGTCCACCAATATATTTGAGCCTACAACTTTAGCTAGTTCTGCTTTTATTTAAGACTAGTTCTAACTACCAAGCAAGCTCACCATTTTTTGCTAAGTTGTCCACAATTATATTTAAGAAAAAAATTATTTTTACTTTGACAAAAAAAATTAAAAAGTTGGGTTTGCTCAATCATAACCATTAACCCTTTAAAAACATTTGTCTGCATTTAAGCTTGACAACAGCACGTGTCTTCATGATGCATGGGTCATGTGAACAGTACGAAACTATTGAACTGAATTTACGCATAAAAATTTATGGTGTTCTGGACTTTAGCTTGTCCATTTGCAAGGCTCAAAGACTGATATATGAAAACTGCAGCAAACATCCTCACACTAGAGATGTCCTAGCTTCGACAACACGAGCTACAATAGTAGGGGGCTAATGAAAGAACTGGGCTATGGATAGGTTAGGCTAGCTTGAAAGGAAAGTTGTGGGGAACCCGCATTCCAATACAAATTAACCTAGTTAGAAAAAAGATTTGGAGGCGTTTTCTTACCTTCAGAACTCTAACATCACTTAAGAGCTGTGTTCCTGTCAACCTCATCAGAAGAATGCACAAAGGAATCGTTTGACATCTTCAATTTCCTGACGACCCGCATGCATTTATGAAAGGGCGCTCGGGCTTCTTTCTCCCAAGGTACCTTTACTTTTCAATAACTTAAAATCAATTGTGGCTAATTGAAATCGCCACAGTTTTTACATACCTGGAGTCACTAAAATAATTAGAGCCTATCGCTTGTAAACAACGGTGGCTTCATTTCGTTAAAAATTGACTGGAATGACTGACTCAGATTTCCTTTTAACTGAGAAGCGGACCACACACATCGTCTCTGTTTGGAGTTCGATTCGCCTGTTTCAGTGTTATTTTAAGTTATTGTATTTGCATTATTCTTCCTGAAGAGCTAATATATAATTATAAATTATGAATAAAGTAAACTCTAATATTATTATAACAAAAATATGTAAAAGATTCCTATTTAAAGTTATTTAAGAATAATTCGTGAAGTCTAAGTCGTATCGATGCATCGAAATCTTTGTTGTTGACCACCCGCGTATCATAGAAAACGTGTCGTAAGACATCTCCCTCAGACGATCATTAACTATTATATTTCCTCAGCCGCTCAACACCGTTACACACCTTACGTTTCTTAGTTAGGAAAATATTTAATTGTCATTGAATACGATCACTTTAACTTAAGCACACAAAGCACCAATGTCCTTCATACATACTGACATCCTAAAGCTACATTACTGTATAGTATTTTTTTCTATTGTTACATAAATGAGAAGACGGGGCGGACAATTGTCTATATTCAAGGAACTTACCTATGGCTATGCATTCTCGTGGACGTTAATTGATTAATAAATGAATAAAAAAAGATAAAGTTATTTACCTGATGAAGTGGTGTTTGTAATATGATTACAGTTAGGTATGCAGCAGGCAGTGGCAGATCTAAAAATCTTTCATTGGGGCCACTTGCGATTATATATATATATATATATATATATATATATATATATATATATATATATATATAGATATTATATATATATATATATATATATATATGTGTGTGTGTGTGTGTGTGTGTGTGTGTGTGTGTGTGTGTGTGTGTGTGTGTAACATGTAGGCTACACACATACAATACATATTTATCAATATTTATATATAATGTATGCACACATACACTAGTAGTTGTTGTGCTTATTATTTTTTTCAGTGAAATATCATTAAGCTAAGCAATTTTTCCCTAATAATAATGTTCTTTTATTCATATCCCAAGAGGGGCACGTGACCAGGTGCCAACCACCTCCCCTCCCTTGAACGCTTAAAGCCACCACTGATAGCAGGTAAACATTGCGATATTAACCTTAAAACGTATGAGATTTCTTCGTGTGAGTTTCATCTGTCAGATTACTTCTTTACCAAAACCATCAGTTACAAATACAAAAGATATTTTTCATCCCGAGCATAAAACAGTTTTCCTAGACCAGACCAAATTTCATAGGTAATGGTCAAAACCGATTTCTTTTTCAGTCAAAAAAAAAAAAAAAAAAAAAATCTTGTTTCAGCAGTTTATAAACCTATAACCAGTGGCGTACTAAATGGGGGGGCAGGAGGGAGGGTGGTCCCACCTGGGAGACAGCTTGATGTGGGGGGGGGGGGTGTCATAAAGGCTCAGATTATATCCAATTCCTCCGTTTGATGTTTACAATTATTATTATTATTATTATTATTATTATTATTATTATTATTATTATTATTATTATTATTATTATTATTATTATTATTATCATTATATTTTCAGATTTTCTGAGGCAGAAATCCCCCGTTTTCTTTATACCATACGCTTATTGTAAGCAAGTGTGTCACGTGCCTAGTATGATGTTATAGGCTATAACATCATACTAGATTCACTGGTAAGCATCATTACTATATCTAACGTATTCGAGAATATCTAGATACTACACCTGTAAAAACTATTCTGTAATCATTCATACTTCATTTGATACAATTACCATTCACAATCCTTCTACGTCCTTTAGACGTAAAATATACCCATTTCTGTATTCTATTCCTTATCTTCAATTTTTTTTTATGAAGTGGATCCTATGTGATTAAGTTGAAAATAACTTGATTTGAGAACATGTCTAACATTTCACCGAAGGAAATTTCTTATCCAGTTATCTTTTACCTTGATGTGACGTAACTGAGATAAACTGGTCATTGGCAGAAATTCGGTTTATCAATCCATGACTGGTGTCGGCTTGTCACAGCCCACAGGGTTTTCTTACAGCAAGTGTTATACTGTACTACTCTGTTTTTGGTAGTCTTTGCATACTTCAGTGAAGCTGATATGGTCATTCTCTGTCTTACAGGAAATTAAAATTAGGCTGATGTGAGTAGAGGAAAAAACCCCATATAGACTTCACTTTTCTAGCCCTGCCCCAACCCCCACCCCAAGGGGCGTGGCTACCCCCTCCCCCTCCTGATAAGCTCATTTACGTACGTAAGGCCTAAAAAGGGGCGGGGCAACCCCCCAAACCCCCAAAAGGGGCGTGGCCACCCTGACCCCATATAGACTCCACTAGTCTGGGGGGCGTAGCCAGCCCTGACCCCATATATACTCCACTATTCTGGGGGGCGTGGCCACCCCTGACCCGAAATTGACTCCATTTGTATTATAAGCTCATGTACGTACATGAGCTCATATTGGGGGGGGCGTGGCCTCCCCTGGCCCCAAATTGACTCCATTTGTCTTACAAGCTCATGTACATACATTAGCTCATATTAGGGGGTGTGGCCCGCTCCCCGACCCCAAATAGACTCCACTTGTCTTATAAGCTGATATACGTAGATGAGGTGTAAAAGGGGGTGTGGCCACCCTTGACCCCAAATTGACTCAACTTTATTGATGAGCTCATGTACGTACATGAGGTCGAAAAGGCGGGTGGGGGCGTGGCCACCTGTAACTCTACGGGAGTAAAACCAACATTTCACCCCCCACCAGTGATCCCAAACTGACTCCACTGTTCTACCCCTGTGACGTCACGTAACTCCTCTATGGGAATCAAACCATTTTTTTCAACCCCGACCCCAAATTGACTCCACCTTTCCTACCCCCCTGTGACGTCACGTAACTCTACGGTAATAAAACCAACATTTCAACCCACCCACCACCGACCCCAAATTGACTCCACTGTTCTACCCCTGTGACGTCACGTAACTCTACAGGAATCAAACCATTTTTTCAACCCCCAATCCCAAATTGACTCCACCTTTCCTACCCCCCTGTGACGTCACGTAACTCTACGGTAATAAAACCAACATTTCAACCCCCCACCACCGACCCCAAATTGACTCAACTGTTCTACCCCTGTGACGTCACGTAACTCTACGGGAATAAAACCATTTTGTCAACCCCCGACCCCAAATCACCTCCATGACGTCATGTAACTCTACGGGAATAAAATCACCCTACCCCGACCCCAAATAGACTCAGTTCACTGCTTTTTTGCAACTCATGTCCCCTTTAGTTGTATTCAACGTAACCGGGACGTTTACCTCATCCTCCTCCTGTAAAATCTCTACATTTATATATGCACATCGCGAATATAGCCTCTCTCTCTCTCTCTCTCTCTCTCTCCATCCCTCCCTCTCTCTCCCTCTCTCTCTCAGCCGTTACATTTTGTTATATATATATATATATATATATATATATATATATATATATATATATATATACAGCTGCTTAGATATTCAGAGTATCAGGATAAAAGGATATTTGGCGACTGACTTCATCCTCATGTGAGTCATATATTTATCAATTTGATATCTCCCCCAATAACCGACAGGGACAATGTTATCTGATGATGAATCACGCACACACACACACACACACGAAGAAACGAGACCTTATCGCCATTTTTGATAAATAAAATTGCACCCCCCCGTGCAATTTTATTTACAGTGGGGCGGACTGGCCAGGTTGCCAGGTTGCCCGATGGCAAGTGGGCCCCTTACACATGGGCCCTTTACACATAAGACCATAGAAAATGTCAATACTGAACAAATTCCTTTCTAAATGTAAGGTTATATATATATATATATATATATATATATATATATATATATATATATATATATATAGCGACTTATGACTAGTTGGGCTCCAAGAGGCCCCTGGTTTAGAATATTACTGGTTATTGTCCATCCCACACAACAGATGCGAATTGCATGACAGTGAGGGAAAGTAAAGATTTATTTGTCACTACTATGAGATTCAGGGTCTCTGTAACACGGTTTTTTGGACTTTGCTCCTTATCAAAGCATCGGATATAGTTGAAAGTTGACATATGTATATTTTACAACCACACACAAATTTTGTCAGCATTATCAACAACCTAAACCCGATAGTTTTAATTTTTATAGAGTAAAAATGATCTAGCCGACGCCATGGCCAATGATTACGAGCCAAGAGCCGAAAAACATTCATTACGTAAGCAAAGTAAACACCGTTTTACGAAATGTTGCCCCGCCCATCCGCCAGACAGAAACTTCATTCACCTTGTTCCATCGGCTCTGAAACCCATAGCTGTCAAGAATGGCTAACAGGATTTGGAATATTCCCTGTGGTTGCAAAACTGCATTTGTCTTACGACTTGTAACTTTATACAGTCAAGAGAAAGCCCGTGGCCATACTTACTATAACCTGAATAGGTAATTATTCAGTTTCTAGTTTAAATCCAATGTTTATGGTCTGATTTGTATCTAGCGTAACGTGATTATAATACTTGTAATGTCATTCAGGATTTTCAACATTTCCATTAACTATTCACTATGCCACCAAGAGAGAGAGAAAGAGATTGTATGTAATCAACCTTTATATAACTATTTTTGTTAAAATAAGATTTTTATCCAAAGTAAATACAAGCTTATATGTGCCAAAATCTCCACCAGACCAACAGATCATCTGATATTTTTTTCTTCTTCTTCTTTAGGCCGTACGACGTGTTGGATATAAAGACTTTATGAATGGCGGAACGATACATAGATGTGGGTGGGGTGCTAGCGTAGCAATACTACTGTTGTAATAGCAGTAATATACATGAATTAAACGTTTACGCCAACTGCTGGGATCCTTGAGGATCATTTAGCATTTCTTACAACTGCTCGAGAAATGAGTTTTTATAGCCAGAAGTTAAATTTTCTAATCCAACAATGCCCACGATAGCCTTCAGTGTTATCCTGAATTATAACGAGGCCAAAGTGGGTGGAGCCTCATGAAGTCATCATTCTGACGATAATTATTGGTGAAGGTTTAAAGCCAAAATACGGTACCGGCTATTTTTCTTCAGTAAATAGGTAGATAGCCAATAAATAAAAATTGCTTGACATTGGATATAGCAATTATCAAATCAAGCTTGTCTATTATGTTTTTGAAAATTACCAACTATTCCCTACATCTTGTCAATCTGATTGTGACCTATAAAGTAGACTGTAATTTCTTAGGACACTTATTTTGGGAGCTAGACTAATAATCGAAGTGTTTTTTTTATTTATTAACATATTTTGTTGGTTTGTTCATTATGACAATTGTCAGTGGAGAGGTTTCAGAGTTTATAAAGGTGTACTGCTTTGCTTGTATTTAAATTTTTATGTCATTGTTGCCAGAGGTATAGCCTTCGTTACGTATAGCCAATCATCCATCGAGAAAGAGGGAAGAAATGTTGTCATAAGTTACGTAACGAGTGCGTTCGAAACCTTTTCTCTGAGTAAGTTGGCCCGTCTTCAAAAAAGTCACTTTTACATTGTAAGTACCAAATTTATTCAACCTACATAATGCAGAATACTGTCAAAATTTATGTGTAGAAATAATGTGTATTATGAATAAGCGTTATATTTATGAAATGTATAGATAAAAAGTTATTGCGAAAAAACCGTGTTACAGAGGCCTTGAATCTCATAGTAGTATATGCAGCATGGTAAGTGAAATCATTTTGTGAAATATATATGTTTCTATATGTCAATAAAGAATATCTTCAAACTCGAAAATAAGAAAAGAAATGGCTATTTTTAGAAGACAAAACATATATATTAATATAATTGTAAATCATATATATATAATATATATTATATATAATATATTATATCTATATATATATATATATATACATATATATATATCAGTAAGTAATGTGTGTGTTATACTTTATATGAGCTTTCTCTTTTCAAAGAGCTGGGTAAACATTCCTTTAATAACAATCCATAAATCTCTCTCTCTCTCCAAACACACACATCATACGGTGATTGTGTGTGTATGTGTGATATATATATGTATGTATGAGAGAGAGAGAACAACTCACAAGTATCGTACAGCACGGTACAGGTACGGAACACGATCAGTCACTGTTGTCAAGATTAGAATATCACGATTTTCGTTAGGGTCATTTAGGTGGCCATCTGTTGATATCTTTTCCTTTATATAAGTTAACTAAGTATATATTACGCATATTAATACACGCATTGACACACGGGGACGATCCCTTATCTAGAGTGCATTTTGGGCATTGAAAATGGCTATTCCTTGCAGCAACTGTGCAGTGGTAGGACTGCAGCGGCTCAACACGCCTCAGCCGTCGTCCACGGACACAGTCAGTTCTGTAGCAGTACAGTAATGTATTTGACTAGTGACTGAAGTGTTATTACCTTGACTGACTTCCTTAAGAAGTGAGTTGCACTGATTTTGTTGGTAACCTGTCCTTTTGGTCTATCAGCATCTGATAGATCTTGCGAAGATGATGAAAAAATGTCAAGGAAATGAAAATTCAAAATTATAATTTGTGATAAGCCGATCCTTACTGTACTACGGTCTAAGGCAAAATAAGTGCAATGTTGATATTGAAACATGACGTAGCTATAAGCTTCCAGGGCCTAAGCACATATTTCTTATTTCGCTGAATAAAAGGAGAGAAGAAGTATTGAAGCAGAGAAGTATTGTTATGATAATTATAGATATCATAAAGATGTTCAGCAAACAAGCACTTCCTTTTCGAGGTCACAGAAATGAATCGGCTTACACTTTAGATAACGATGTTTTGAATCGTGGTAATTGTTTAGCTATAGTGCAGTTAATGGCAAAATATGACAGTACTATGGCAGCTCATGTTTTTTCGGTACAAAGCAAGTCTGAGCAGAGAATGAAACGATTAGAACAACAAGGAAAGGTTCACAGTAAAGGTCGTAGTGGACTTGTTACATACCTGAGTAAAACAACTATAAACTATTTAATCAACATTATGAAAAATATGATTCAAGAAAAAATTGGGCAAGAAGTTAATCAACAAAATACTATTCTATACAGGTTGATTCAACGCAAGATATTTCATCTATTGATTTGGTTTAGTATTATAATTCGATATGTGCTTAAAGGTAATATCTATGAGCGACTACTTTCCGTTGCACCAAGTAATGATGGAACAGGACAGGGACTTTTCGATCTATTAATCAAAACGTTACAACGTCATAAAATTGACCCAGAAAAATGCGTATCTGATCGCACAGATGGCTCTGCAAGCTACCATGGGCAGTACAAGGGTTTACAAAGTAGAATTGCTGTTGTGGCAGATCAACATGTTCATGTATGGTGGTATGCCCATGTTTAGAATCTAGTGATAACTGAGACTACAAAATGTTGTGTGCCTGCAGTTTCCTTTTTCAATTTGCTTCAGAATTTAGCTACATTTGTGAAAGCATCATACCAGCGAATGGCTGTATGGATAGAAGTAGTAGGAAAACATCTGGGACAAGAAAAAATTAAACGATTAAAGCTAATAGGTGAGACTAGATGGTCAGGGAAATCAAATGCAGCAACAACTGTATTTAGATGCTTTGATGATGCTTCTGTGATTACTTGTGTGGATTTATTGGTATGCTTAACAATGATTCAAGAATCAGACAAGTTTGATGCAAAAACAAAGTATAATGCAACGTTTTTCTTCAAAGTCTTGAAAAGTTTGAAACCATATTGATTGCATTTACTTATTTGTATATATTTGAAACTACATCCCCTTTATCAAAATACCTGCATACCAATGGATTAGATATGTTTACTGCATGGAGTTTGGTAGATACAGCTACAACAAAGTTGATGGAACAGACAAGAACATTTGATAATATCCACAGCAAGCTTTTGAATTTGTAATTAAATGTAATGAGGAAATTTCGCAGATGAATTTGAATGAACAGATAACATTTCAAATTGATGCTTTGGAAGATGCATTGCCAGTTAAGAGAAAGAAGAAGAAGATAAAAATGGCAGATGAACTTGCTAGTGATGAAGGAAGCTCCTCAGATCCCCTGGTTGGTTTTAGAATAAATGTGTTTAATTTAATAATGGATCGTATTCTTCAGTCACTGGAATCCCGCTTTGTACAACACAAACAGTTGTATAAAGATTTATCTTGCTTAGACTCTACAAATTTTAAAACAATTGCTGAGAAAGGTCTTAAAGATCAAGCACTGAGAGGAATTATCAAGTTGTTTCCACAAATCATCAAAGATCAAGTGAAATTGGAACTGTTTCTTTTGCTTCAATCTTTGATGCTTTAAAGTTATTGCTTCAAGATGGTGAAAATGTGGGCAGCAGTTGCACAAACAGTAAAATGTACACTACTTGCCCATCTTGTCTACTGAAAATTCAAGCTTCCAACAGACTTCATGACAAGGCATATGATAACCTTTATGAACTATATAAAATAATTTGCACATTATCTGTTACCCATGTAAAGTGCGAGAGGGCATTTTCAAAACTGAAGATTATAAAGACAAGGTTAAGAAATTCAATGTCTGAGGAAAACTTGGAATCTTACAAGTTACCATCCATTGAAAAGGAAATGTTAGATGAGCTGGATAATGAAGTAATTATTAACAGTTTTGCACAATCCTCCACTGAACTTAAGCGATTGCTCCTAATATAGTGGACTGCATGTAATAGGTTTTTGTAGTTTTTAGCTGTCTATATACAAATTGTGTAGTACAAGTATGCTTAGATATATCCGAATATTATTTCAAAATTCTTGATAAATTGGTATATGCATGTTATACTTCTGTATTGAAAGTATATTTAGTATACTTTTATTTTGTGTATTTCACAATTGTGAAAGTAAGTAATCAAAACCATATAAATCTAGTCTTTTGATGGGCTAGACTAAATAAAGGGGAGGTGATAAAATTTGACATATGTATGATCAATGGTATGTCTAAATTATTTGAAAGAAAACTTAAGTAGAAAACGTATAAAGAATGCAGGCTATATGTATCTTCTTGATTTTCTTTACAGGTTTATTGGATTACATTTTTAGTTTGCAAACATTTCAAAATAACACTACTTTACATGTCATTAAACTTTTGGTTAGAAATTCAACTAAGCGATTATGTATCCATATTTGGTATTACTTTACATTATGTCTAGGTGATTTACACTTATTAGTAAAAAATAAACGTTCCAATAATTTGTCTTCTGTGTTTCCACATGTGCATTTTCAAATATTTTATGTATTCGTTATGTGAACTCTATTATAGTATTGTGGCTGAGGGTTGGAGTGGGCCCCCTCTTTTGCCACCTGGCAACCACAATTTTTAGACCCAGTCCGCCACTGTTTATTTATCATAGAATTTGAGTCATAATCTCCATGCTGAACACAAGGACAAAGGCACACATTTCAATTTTGTTTATTTATTAATACCGAATTTGAAAGAGGTTGAAAAACCAAATGACAGACAGAATTGTTATTTTATATTTGTAACCAATGCTAAATACAGGCTACTATATATTTTCTAACCTGTCCTTTCACATCACAGCCCTAGTATATACCACATACATTCTCCAGCACTTTCCCGACCGTGTATCAAAGACAACGTTTCATCTAACACCTCAAAGCTTTTAAATTTAGCTAACAAGTTTTTCATATATAAATCTTCCACACACCTTTCCTCCAACAGGGATAAATTCTTTTTCATTATAGCCCCGCAACATATTTTACCAATTTTGCTCATTTCATCACTGAATGTAGCTAACACAGGTAAATATTGATTCAACCAAGTCGTATTAACCAGCCTGCTTTGACCGATGCCAGCGGGAAAGATAACATATTTGACACAGACATACGATGATTTAAATAATTCTTCCTTCAATTTCTTGACCGAAGAAAAAAAGTGATTGAACCTCATCTGTATGCTATCTCTGCCAAAACGATCGGCGTGATCTTCATCTTTGGAATAAGCCACGCTCTTTTGCGCGTATTCATTATCTTCAATTTGGGCGCCGATACCGTATTGGGTTAATAAGGTAGCTATGGTAGGTAGATCAACTTCTTCGTTGCATTCCCAAGATGTGATATTTTCAGGTCTTTTCACAATGGCGGACCCTTCAATACCCCTATCATGAAGACAGGCATATGATGCACCAGTGCGAGAATATCGAAAACCTGCCAATTCGGCATACGGATAAGCTCGAATGACGTCCGCCACCACACCGTAATTCCTGCATGTCACACAATTAGTGGCCACTACTAAACACGTATTCCTCTTCCTGAACTTATTTTTGGACAAGTTCCCAAAAACTAACTTGCACGAGGAGGTTGATGAAGCCATGGCGAGAGTTCACGTCTTGATGTGACAATCCTTCAAGAGATAATGAGCTACGAAAGCCCCGCAATCCGAGCTCCCTCTATCACAATCACTGATTACAAACCAGTTGTGACGAAGCATCAAGTCTCTCCCGGCAATGATTCACACTAACACGAATAAACAAGTCTTATCATTCTCTCACGCCAAAGGTCATCCACACATCTCACTCCCAGCAATGATTCGCAGTAACACAAATAAACAAGTCTTATCATTCCCTCACGCCAAAGGTCCTCCACACATATGACTCATTTTATCAAAATAAGTATCACTCCCAGCCATGATTCACGCTCACACGAATAAACAAAACTTATAATTTCCTCACGCCAAAGGTCATCCACACACACACACACACATATTACTCATATATAAATCTTCCACACATCTTTCCTCCAATGGGGATAAATTCTATCTCTACGAAAATCCCACAAGGCGTGAACTTCATCTTTGGAATACAATACTTCATCGAAACATCATATGTCACACCTGATTATTACTTCCCTACTGAACACCATAAATACAACCGACAAGGGAAAATTGATGTTATTCCTTACCCAAAGTGTATAAGAGTAAGTGCAACACGCCGACCCTCCGTCCCTACAAGTATTTCTCTTGACCGGAACGTCATTTCCCTCTGTCACTATTCAGTAAGTAGCATATAAAACACTTTCCATTTACTTGAACATATAGTATAGTATATATTAAAAACAGCAATAAGATTCATCTGTATATGGAATAGATATTCTTATAAAATAATGTACCCGTTGAAAGAAGCGGAATATATAAAACAGTCATTATTCCTCCCTTTCAGATATGGGAAATAACTCTAGTAGTGAACTGTCAGCAGACGAAGTAGCCACTCAAGTCAGACACCATTACTATTATGGTGTTGGAGCCCCAAACTCATTTATTAGGAAGGTGAAAACGGGTCATGACCATGAAGCAGGAGAAGAAGAAGAAGAAGCAGGAGATGCAACAACTCCCACTGTCAGCCCACAACAGTGCAACCCCCGACCAACTTCGCCACCACCCACTACTGAAGGAAACGAGCAACCCGGTGAAGGTATGTAAAACCGATGTGTTATATATTTATTTAATAACAGTTCCTGATTCCATAGAAACACGCACTCTTTTTCTCCATTTCCCTGTTTTTTGCTTTCAAATGTATGGTGGGCACAGTAAAAAACACGTATATAATTATTCATAAGAATTTATTGATCACATAAAGACAGTTTACAAATTCAATACACTAATCGCCGTCAGACCGCCTCAGCACGCATCCCAATATAATGTCCACGTGTATCCTTATTTTAACCTGAATATTCCGAAAAGCGTTTAAGAGGAAACGACTAAGACATCTTAGCAGTTTATCACTGACATTCACGGGTGAATGATTCTCACAGCTCATCCTGAAATAAGTAAAAAAAGTTATGTGATTCAAGGTGTATGATACATATATAGAATATATCCTTCATAGAATGTAAATGTGGTAATATAAAAACCAAAGAAAAATATGCATTTACCCTAGTTGTTTAAGATGCGGAGACATTCCTTGTACGTAATAGCAAGTTTGACCCCCGACCTCCAATGTGAACATTTAAACTTTTTAAAATATTTAAATTAATATCCCGTTATCCATTTATCATTACCTCCCAAACGAGTGAATGAGAATACATTTTGTATTAAGGATAATACTGTTTTCACACCTCGGTGACTCACGCAAGAAACAAAAAAACTAACGTAAAGACCGCACTTGTACGATTTATCAGGTTGTATTTGTTTTATTAGTCGATAGAGGTTATTTCGGGATGCGCATATATAAATTTAGAGAAGTCATTCGAATAAACTTTTGGATTTATACCGTAACTATCAAAAAAGAAGATTATATTTCTAGGCGATTTTTCCACGTAAAAACATACCCAATGACCAACAATATTAATATCGGTAGACGAAGATAATGTATTAGATATAAAAACTAAAGGATTAATTCTATTTTCTGGCAATGTCAATAATCCTACTTCATTCGAAGCAAACACACCTAAATATTTAACCCGGTCACCGAGTGAACCTTTTAAACTTATTTCAATTTCTTTTGTATCCATTCTGTTTAACCTCTAAAATCACACTGAATAACCCTATCCGCATCCACCGTTAAAATACCCTTGGTATCCTCCCCATATAGACTCCACTTTTCTAGCCACGCCACCCCAACCCCCCCCCTACCCCCTCCCCACTCCATTTGTATTATAAGCTCATGTATGTACATGAGCTCATATAGGGGGCGTGGCCTCCCCTGACCCCAAATTGACTCCATTTGCCTTACATGTACGTACATGAGCTCATATTAGGGGGTGTGCCCCAACCCCCCCCCAAAAAGGCGGGTGGGGGCGTGGCCACCTGTAACTCTACGGTAATAAAACCAACATTTCACCCCCCACCACCGACCCCAAATTGACTCCACTGTTCTATCCCTGTGACGTCACGTAACTCTACGGGAATCAAACAATTTTTTCAACCCCTGACCCCAAATTGACTCCATCTTTCCTACCCCCCTGTGATGTCACGTAACTCTACGGGAATAAAACCAACATTTCAACCACCCACCCCAAATTGACTCCACTGTTCTGCCCCTGTGACGTCACGTAACTCTACGGGAATCAAACTATTTTTTCAACCCCCGACCCCAAATTGACTCCACCTTTCCTACCCTCCTGTGACGTCACGTAACTCTAATGGAATAAAACCAACATTTCAAACCCCCCCCCCCAACCACCGACCCCGTCCCGGTTACGTAGAAAACAATTAAAGGGGACATGAGTCGCAAAAAAGCAGTGAACTGAGACTATTTGGGGTCGGGGTGGGGTTGTTTTATTCCCGTAGAGTTACGTGACGTCACAGGGGGTTAGGAAAGGTGGAGTCAATTTGGGGTCAGGGGTTGACAAAATAGTTTGATTCCTGTAGAGTTACGTGACGTCACAGGGGTAGAACAGTGGAGTCAATTTGGGGTCGGTGGTGGGGGGTTGAAATGTTAGTTTTCTTCCCGTAAGTTACGTGCCGTCACATGGGGGTAGGAAAGGTGGAGTCAATTTGGGGTCGGGGGTTGAAAAAATGGTTTGATTCCCGTAGAGTTACGTGACATCACAGGGGCAGAACAGGGGAGTCAATCTGGGGTCGGTGGTGGGGGGTTGAAATGTTGGTTTTATTCCCGTAGAGTTACGTGACATCACAGGGGGGTAGAACAGTGGAGTCAATTTGGGGTCGGGAGTTGAAAAAATGGTTTGATTCCTGTAGAGTACGTGATGTCACAGGGGTAGAACAGTGGAGTCAATTTGGGGTTGTTGGTGGGGCGTGAAATGTTGGTTTTATTCTTGTAGAGTTACAGGTGGCCACGCCCCCACCCGCCTTTTCGACCTCATGTACGTACATGAGCTCATCAATAATGTGGAGTCGATTTGGTGTCAAGGGTGGCCACACCCCCTTTTACACCTCATCTACGTATATCAGCTTATAAGACAAGTGGAATCTATTTGGGGTCGGGGGGGCCACACCCCCTAATATGAGCTCATGTATGTACATGAGCTTGTAAGACAAATGGAGTCAATTTGGGGTCAGGGGAGGCCACGCCCCCCCAACATGAGCTCATGTACATACATGAGCTTATAATACAAATAGAGTCAATTTGGGGTCAGGGGTGGCCACGCCCCCCAGAATAGTGGAGTATATATGGGGTCAGGGGTGGCCACTCCCCCCAGACTAGTGGAGTCTATAAGGGGTCAGGGTGGCCAAGCCCCTTTTGGGGGTTAGTTGGGTTGCCCCACCCCTTTTTAGGCCTCACGTACGTACATGAGCTTATCAGGAGGGGGGGAAGGGGTAGCCTTCCCCCTTGGGGGGGGGGGGGCGTCGGGGCTAGAAAAGTGGAGTCAATATGGGGTTTTTTCCTCCACTAATGTGACCTACTCTCCTCGCTTTCTAAGTTAGAAATATGGTAAAACTATAGAAGAGAACAGCTCGAACTACTACCTTGGAAATTTATTTTTCCTATACTTTAGTGTTGTTGATGAAGGAGGTGGTGTTATTGTCGTCAACTGTTATTAACCTCACATCTCTATCCAACATGCAGGGACCTTTTGGGAACGTCGGGTTTTGGGCAGGGAAAGGTCATGTTGTTGTCATGGAATGGGTCCACTCACGTGCAAGTCATAGGGGAGCCATATGTTCAAGAAGTGATTGACTAAGGAAACCTATTTTAAAACTTACTAGGCCGTGTTACTTAGGCCCCCCAACCTCCCCCAGTGAAGGAAACGCCACTTTTCACCTTTTACCAGAAGCTCCCTTATAGCACCGCGCATTGAGGTGTGTGTGACCACTGACCAAGATCTCTTTCAAGCGTCGCTCCCAGCAACCCCTCCAGCGGCCGCCGCCCCCCACCCCCCTTTCTCTCTCTCTCTCTCTCTCTCTGTAAGATGCGATTTTGGAGGGGAGCGGCAATTCTGCTCCGTTACATTTATTTAGGTAAAACAGACCCTGTGATTATGAACTTGCCAAACAAACTTCCACAGAATAGATATACAACAGAACTGAGAGATAGGTATTCACTGGCGTTTACAGCATTAAAGGTTAGAAAGGCTAATATGATTATGAAAGTTTCTTCAAACCAGCATTAAGCATCTTTTGAACTTTCGAACATCAGCATCATTAGTTCTCTCAGGGTGATAATTCCAGTGTCTTGTTGAAAATAGAATAAAAAACAAGAGCATAGATGGGCAGAACTGATAATGTTTTATTGTATACCTCAATATTGACACTCATCTCGCTAGTTTTCCAGCTTGAACTGGAACTTATTCCTTAAATCCAGTCAAATCTAGGTCTTAAATTACCGAGATTACCTTTTTGTAAGAGCTGTTGTGGCGCGCAACAGATCAGTGTTAAATGTACCATGCTCCTGTGGAAAGTTTCACTGCTCCTTCTCCTCGTTTAGAGCAGCGGTTCCCAAACTGTAGTCCGCGGACCCCTGGGATTCCTGAAGGAGGCCCTAATGGGTCCGCGACACAATGTAAATGTTTTTTGTTTTTTTTTTTAATTCCGAAAAGAAATATATAAACAATAAAAATACACATCACTGATTCTCTGTCATCCTAGCGTCGGTGCTATCGATACTTCGGTGTGCACGCAGCTAGCTTGCACATCTTTATTACAACATTATTTATGCCATAAGCTTAATTTCAAATATTATATATTTACTTGTACTTACTTTGTGCAGGGATATACAAAAATATCAAATTTGCTACGTTGTACTTGTTATCCCGGTATGGTAATGATAACTTTTGATTGGCTGAGGTCCTCGGCTGGCAGTCATCATATCTAGGAGGGGTCCTTGGTATGGTCCAGTTTGGGAACCACTGGTTTAGAAAAAGGAAAAGCGCGCACGCGTGTGTGCGTGCATGTTTTAGAGAGAGAGAGAGAGAGAGAGAGAGAGAGAGAGAGAGAGATTAAGAATCACATCAATATTTCGACTGGATAAGAATTTTGAAGGATTCCAGCAACGGATTTTCGAGTAATGAAAACTGGAAGTGTTCAAGTGAAGAAAATCAATATAAATAAACAAACTAGTTTCTTAAACCTTTCGATCTCTCTTCCGTGGTCATTGTAAAAAGGGACTAAGAGCTGATTTTTCTGGGACATTGAACTATAATTATTATGATTTATTGTCCAGTAATTTAACAAGGTAATATTTAAGTGATAAATCATGAAATGAATTTCAATTGCATGGATACCCATAAACATGGTTAATTTGCGAAGTTGACGGCAAAGGCGAAAATACTGTTATTGCATTCGGTATCAGTTCAGTACAGCAGATCGCGCTGGTTACTGTTTAGTATACATCAGTATTCACGCAGAGGCTGCATATTAATCAGAACATTTCTTACACTGGTGTTTACGTAAAGCAAACCTATTTGTTTGGACTGATCTTAGACGTTGTGCTATTATGAATGAGCAGTTGTGTGGGCCGCATTGAGAGACGGCATTACAAGTGTCATTCCTCATCCCTCAGGCCACAGCAGGAGGAAAGGCCCTGGGTGGAGGGGGGAGGGGAAGGGGAAGGGGCGAGATTGTAAATAAATGAGAGCTGTAATGAACCTCTCACTTGAAATGATTAATAGCTTTTAATACTTTATTTTTGTCTCTGAAGGAGGACGCGAAGTGAATCTGAGAAAATCATTTGTGGGGGGAAAATGTGCATGTTCTCGGTAATGAAAGATTATCTCCGCAAGATAAACGGCAAGTTGGTCTACTTGATCATTTTTAATGACGCTCTCTCTCTCTCTCTCTCTCTCTCTCTCTCTCTCTCTCTCTCTCTCTCTCTCTCTCTTTATGCGCTCAATTTGGAGTAATTTAAATACCAGATATAGAGTACGAAAGAGATTACAACCTTGCTTGTTTTCATTTGCATACTGATCGCATCAGAAATGGCTTCAAGGAATACTGATCTTATGAGAAACATTACTTTAATTTAGTCTTGCTAAGTCTGTACATATGTATGTGTATGCGTGATATAAACGCATACATACACACGCGCATATATACATATACATATATATATATATATATATATATTATATATATATATATATATATATATACATGAACACTTCCAAAATTTGTCTGTGCTTTCATACAAATAATGACAGAACGTCAATGAAGCAGGATGGTACATAATGGAGATTTGCTATAAGAAAAGTTATAAACTTTCGAGGATTATCTGCCCCCATCATCCAGTGGCCGATGTGGCAAACTTCTTTTTGAAATCATGTAACATATATATATATATACGTGTATATATATATTATATATATATATATATATATATATATATATATCTATATATACTGTATTAAGATTTCTTGTTCCCTTTGGACATGTACGGGAAAATTTTTATCGCCAATGTTTAAACAGAAAGGGGAAAAGAAACTGCATACACTTGTAAGCGGATATTGTAAGGACGAGGTTTGTCGTCGTCAAGGACAGTGAGTTGTCAGAATTCGTCTTGAAAGAAAATCTCGAGGAATATCTTAAAACTCTCCCCATATTTGTGTGGCTTGGTATTTTCCGCACGCACATTGGCCAACATCTGATTTTGTTTGACTAAATTTGCAGTTGTCAGCCCCGAGGGAATCTTTTTATTTTTTTTGTTGTCTTTGTTTTTTCTTTTTTTGTTTAGTGGTTCGTAGTAAATCCGTTTAGAAATTCCCCAGGCGTCTCTATCGTATTCTGGAGTTTGAAGATGGCGCTGGTGTGGGTAAACTATAGCGGCTTTTATTTTGGCTATTCCATGAAATAAATTGTATGCGCGAAAAGTGAAGAGGATCAAGAACGAAGTTAAAGAGAATACGCGCACGTACTTTTGGGGCATAGTTTTTCTCTTATACAATTTTCGTTAAAACCAAATGATTTAGTGGCATCAGTAACTTTCTTTCAGGTATCTCCATATAGACGGAGTTTTATCCTAGTCAGTTTCTGGTGAAATTGACGAACAAGAATCGAAAAAAAAAAAAACTCCGTCAGTATGAAGATCTCTGCAAGAAACTTATTGATGCCACTAAAGGAATTGCTTTTAAAGAATACACACACACACACACACACACACACACACACACACACATACATATATATATATATATATATATATTATATATATATATATATATATATATATATATATATATACA
This sequence comes from Macrobrachium nipponense, assembly GCF_015104395.2. Taxonomy (NCBI): domain Eukaryota; kingdom Metazoa; phylum Arthropoda; class Malacostraca; order Decapoda; family Palaemonidae; genus Macrobrachium; species Macrobrachium nipponense. The sequence continues at coordinate 18,887,972 of NC_087205.1, read as the reverse complement.
CACACACTTCTCAGCTTAATCCATTATACACGCTCGACCTCTGTTATATTCACGTTATATTCACAAGTATTAAGCCATAAGCATCGTATTACATCTTACACCTTGAGGGAATTATAAATGATAACTAGTGCTTCTGCGCCGGCCATGATTCTAATCGTGGCTTAGAGTTAAAAAAACAAGGATAGACAGTGACTTTGACCACTCGACTTTCAAGGAATCCTGACCAGCGAGGAAGCAGTTCACAGGTAGAATTCCCTCTGGGTGTATGATATTAAACGATACTTATGGTATAATGCTTGTGACTATAAAAAGTCACGCTTATATAATGCATTAAACTGAGAGGTATGCATACATACAAACACACACACACACACACACACACATATATATATATATATATATGTTATATGTATGTATGTATGTATATATAAAAGCATTTTTATACTATCAAAGTAGTAAGCTGCAAATGATCTATTAATTCTCGAACCAAATACAAGGCCTAATTAACAGAGTCGAATAATTAGAGCCAGTCTCGATGCATTAGCTCTGAAAAATATCAATTTTATTCTTATTAAATATTTTTGTTTTTCTTTTTCAAAAAACGACGGAAGAAAGGCATTCTAGGTTTTCGTGGCGACCCAGATGTTTATATATGATATTCATTGTCTTTTCATACAACGTCATTTAAATTTTCGCTTCCTTGGGGAGTAAGCCTACAAACTACTTTGTGGTTGGGGTGAGAAAAGTCCATGTAAGAGCCTAAAAAGGTCTGAAAAAGGTGTTTTGTGTTGAGTTAAAGAATTTTAGGATAGGATATTAATGACTTATTTATTCGTAAGAAAATGGAGTAAATAAATAATGTGCATGTTAAACAGTACAGAAAATGATTTTTAATAAAATATAGGGTATTTATTTTAATTTTCGTTGGTTAAACAAAGCTCTATTTGATCATATTTTAACACGTTTTAATTTTTTTGTCGTAATGAATTTAGTCTATGTTTCTCTGTAATTATTTTGTGTTTCCACTTATAACTATAAATATGTGAACGTGTTTAATTTGTATCCTTGTTATTCGATCCTTGTTGTTAGTATGAGTAGTACTATGTATGAGTATCAATTATGAAGACCAATTCACGTTCAGTTAGGAATATCATGTTTACATCTTATGCGTCAGGGGAAAATGTTGCAGGCGTCCCAAGTAAGCTGGAGGTCGTATGATGCCTGGTTTTATCTTTGCAATATCAACTCCAGAAAAGACTGGCTTGGTTACTTTACAAAATGAATCAAAATAAACTGTAATTCCTTTATTTATGTATACCTCATTTTACTTATTTGTTAGTGTCACTAAATAGTGTTTATACTATATTCGAGCGCCTACAGTTATGACTTGTAAGGTATATTTTAACTATATAAGGAGGACATTCGAATCAATAATACTACTATACCGGTCGGGTAAAACCAAAGTACCATAAGTCCGGCTTAAACTAGTAGGGATAAAGACCCCATTACGGCTCAACCTCAACACCCGACCCCCAATTCGGCTCACACGCGATAAACCCTATAAGCTTTCCTTTATCTTAACCTCATGTACGTTGACCATTAACGACTCTACGGGAAAACCACCAAATATTTCGCTCTAGTTTAGAAAAGAACCCCAAAATGGCTCGTGAAGAACTCTTCTGAGGAGAACCCTGGTTTCGCTCGACCCCTTGAAAATACATACCCAACCCCATTTTGGCTCAAGATATACTCTACGGACGAAAAGCCACCATTTCACATAAATATGAATATGAGGGAAAAAATTCCAAGTCCCTTAACCTAACCTAACCCACGTGAGTGTGAGTATATGAAAAGATATGAATGTGAGTAAAATAAATTATAACTCCTTTAAAATGACTTTCTTCATGACTCACTGCCAGGTGTGCAACATGTCATATCATGTGATAGTATGAATGCAAAAAGAATTCTTAACTCCATAACCTAACATAATGAAACTCTATGGAAGTTTGAACAATAAAGAATGAGGGTAATAAAAACCAATTATGACCATTTCATTACATAAACCGGTACACATTAACAAGTGTCACATTCACCCTTTTCTCCCGAGACGCATTCAAAAACAATACCGCCACGACTCCTTATCACCAACCTCAAACTGCTAAACAATTTTACAATAAAAAAACACAATCTTCTAAATTCATTATCTTGTACCACTTGACGTAAAAATCAATAGAGAGCTGGTGTCTTTGTCCAAATAATAAACCAAAAAAATAATAAACGAATAAAATCGTGGAGAAAAATGTAAAAAAAAAAAAAATAAAAAAAAATAAAAAAAAATAAGAGAATAAATTCGTCTTCTGAGTCGAAAGGAAATCGTCTGATTTTCATGACAACGAAGCTGCTTCGAAAACAGTCGTTCAGGTTGATGCATATTTTCTCCTAGCTTATCATTGCTGGCGATATATTGATACCATTCTCTCTCTCTCTCTCTCTTCTCTCTCAGACAAATATAATCTACAAGTGTCTGGTAATAATAACACTGACAAGCAAGCATCGTTTACTGAATAGATGTTAAACTTCTTAACATATCATTGCTGGAGATATAATGTTCTCTCTCTCTCTCTCTCTCTCTCTCTCTCTCTCTCTCTCTCTCTCTCTCTCTCTCTCTCTCCAAGCAAGCATCGTTTAACGAACAGATGTCAAACTCGGCAACCATATTTTCTTTACTATAAAAGACTGAAAAGCTCAGTACACCTGCATTGCAATCTTGACCAAGAACATCTGCAAAATCACAGCACCGACAACAACTGTTTTGTCTAAATTGCAGGGTAAATTCTCCTTCACAACGGTGCGGCCGCCAATTGGCAATGCGATAGTCCCTCTCAATTCACAACTAGCTGTATTTTGCGAGAGAGAGAGAGAGAGAGAGAGAGAGAGAGAGAGAAGTATAACAACATTTGAAGTTACATCAAGCGTACCAAATGGTTCAGTGAAAGACCTATAAAATCACAATCACACAGTGAGTATGAGATATAAGTAAATAAAAAGAAATAAATAAGAAATAACTATTGACACAAGGTTAACCCCAGAAGAAAATATTCTGTTGTTGCACACGTCATCATAACATTACAAAGAGAACGCCTGACATGAAGTTATGTCAAGAAAGTTGATATACTGGAGACAAATGATAAATTTCCGTTTTTTGTTCGAACATATAAGAACCAGTCGGAAATTTCCACTGTATGTTGAAAATCCAAAACTTCGAACGGAAGAATTTCGAAAGGAAAGGCATAAAAACACCCATATTTGCATTATCCTCACGGATCACGCCTATTTTACTAAGCCTTCCTACAGTCGATGAACGAGACGTCGGGGGATTCAATGAATTATGAAATTTAAGGCTATATCTTATAGGTAGGCATTAAAAGGGGGGGGGGGGGGGGCGCACTTCCAGCTATTGGGGCGGTAATATCCACTGAAAGAGGGAGCTGGCATGGCTGGACATCAAGATAAAGAGATCCAGAAAACAAAGAGACGAAAGACGAGGAGGACCTCAAAGTGAGACTTAGGAAAAAATAGACAGCTGTCACGAAGGAGGAATAGTTGGAGACCTTGGCAATAAGAAAGAAAGGAAGCGCTAATAGATATAAAGAATAACTGAGGGAAAGCCAGAGAGTTACGGAAGCTGCGGACGCATTTCGAGAGAAATGCTCAGAGAAACTGAGGCCCACGAAGATAATCTTATCAAGAAGACAACATGAAGAACGCGAACATCGGCGTAACCATGACCTGCAGGGGAAAAAAAACAGTCATAGGCAATCTGACAAACCATAATTAAAAGATGCCAAGTCAAATGTGGCAGAACGCTCCTGCCCATTTCCTCAAGTCCCATTCGTTCTCCGAAGTCTGGAGTCCCAGACTCCACACTCCGCCATAGCATTGGTCATCCCCCACTAACATGCTGCTTCAGATCTACTGGAATCTCTACCTTGAAGGGTGGGAAGCATTCAGGAAGCAGCAGAACTGACTATGAGAAATATAATTAGAATCCAGCTCAAGTCTGAGGTGTGGTTTACCCCGAAGTCGTTTTAGAATCCTTGAGGCTCCAGGTCTGGCCTGCCACCCCGTGAAGTTCGACCAAGAAAGCAATATTGAAATGAAATTCACAATATTGAAATGAAATTCAAGATACAAAGATGGATTGAAACATGAACTGTACACCCCAACGCTATAAGGTTCACTGGATCCAAAAACTCTAGATGCAAGCTTCGAGATCCTTAGAAGCCATCTTTGAAGGCTTTAGAGCTCGCATGCGTCTGATTTGAAATCTAAGGTCAAAGGAAGCTCAGAGAAAAGAATAACAGCGGAGGTCGATGATGAGACAGGCCTAAAAGCTTTCCAGAGAGAAGCAAGCTGGAGACCTGAGGACCAGATGTATACGTATGGAATGCTCGATTGTGGAAGACGAGGGAGGATCTCAAGTTGAGACTTTGGAAAAAACAGACATCTGTGAAGAAGGAGGAATAGAAGTAGACAACAAGAACAAAGGAAGAGCCAATAGATATAAAGGGAACACCTGAAGGACAGCCACACAAGCACGGAAGCTCCAGACGCAGTTGGAGAGAAATGCGCGGAGAATTTGAGGTCCAAGAAGATAATCTCATCAACAAGACACCGTAAAGAACGCGAACATCGGCCTAACCATCACCTGCAGGCCAAAAAACAAACTAATCATCAGGCAATAAAAGTGGAGGGTAAGGATTCAGAAGCACTCCAAACAAAAGCAAGCTGGAGACCCGAGGACCAGATATGAGCGGATGGAATCCTGGATTGTGGAAGGAGTCTTCAGTACTTAGTATATCAGACGATAAAGGATATAGCAGAAAGGATGGTGGACTAGGAACCAAAAACGTAATATTGGAAGAAGCAAAGGATATGACAGCAATCTTTTTGGTGTACCCTTTGCCAAGTAAGTATCATTCCAATTGCAACTAGAAGCAATGTATTTGGTGTATACCCTGAGCCAGGTAAGTATGCTTCTAATTACAACTAGAAGTAATCTATTTGGTGTACCCTGTACCAGGTAAGTATGCTTCTAATCACATCTAGAAGCAATGTTTTGGTGTACCCTGTGCCAGGTAAGTACGCTTCTAATCACAACTAGAAACAATCTATTTGGTGTACCCTGTGCCAGGTAAGTATGCTTCTAATACAAATAGAAGCAATCTATTGGGTGTACCCTGTCCCAGGTAAGTATGCGTCTAACACAAACTAGAAGCACAATTTGGTGTACCCTGTGCCAGGTAAGTATGCTTCTAATACAACTAGAAGCAATCTATTTGGTACCCTGTGCCAGGTAAGTAGTGCAGGTCTAATCACAACTAGAAAACAAATCTATTTGGGTGTTTTTTTTGTTTTTTTTTTTTAAAAAAACAAAACAACCTGGTACAGGTAAGTACTTCTAATCCTATAAGAAGCAATGTTTTTTGGTGTACCCTGGTCAGGTAAGTAGCTTTTATCACAATAGAACAATCTATTTGGTTGTACCTGTGCCAGGTAAGTATGCTTCTAATTACAACTAAAGCAATCTATTTGGTGTACCCTGTGCCAGGTAAGTATGCTTCTAATCACATCTAGAAACAATCTATTTGGTGTACCCTGTGCCAGGTAAGTATGCTTCTAATTACAACTAGAAGCAATCCATTTGGTGTACCCTGTGCCAGGCAAGTATGCTTCTAATTACAACTAGAAGCAATCTATTTGGTGTACCCTGTGCCAGGTAATTATGCTTCTAATTACAACTAGAAGATATCTATTTGGTGTACCCTGTGCCAGGTAAGTATGCTTCTAATTACAACTAGAAGCAAAACATTTGGTGTACCTTGTGCCAGGTAAGTATGCTTCTAATTACAACTAGAAGCAGTCTATTTGGTGTACCCTGTGCCAGGTAAGTATGCTTCTAATTACAACTAGAAGCAATCTATTTGGTGTACCCTGTGCCAGGCAAGTATGCTTCTAATTACAACTAAAAGCAGTCTATTTGGTGTACTCTGTGCCAGGTAAGTATGCTTCTAATTACAACTATAAGCAATCTATTTGGTGTACCCTGTGCCAGGTAAGTATGCTTCTAATTACAACTAGAAGCAATCTATTTGGAATACCCGGTGCCAGGTAAGTATGCTTCTAATTACAACTGGAGGTAATCTGTTTGGTGTACCCTGTGCCAGGTAAGTATGCTTCTAATTACAACTAGAAGCAAGTCTATTTGGGTACCCTGCCAGGTAATTATGCTTCATGGAACAACCAGAAGCTATCTATTTTGGTACCCGTGCCAGGTAAGTATCTTATAATTACAACTGAGAACTTTTGTGTACTTGTGCCAGGTAAGTATGTTCTAATTACAACTGAAGCAATCTATTTTGGGTGTACCCTGTGACAGGTAAGTATCTTCTAATTACAATAGAAGAATCTATTTGGTTACCCTGTGCCATAGAAGAGTTAATTATTCTAATTACAACTAGAAGCAATCTATTTGGTGTACCCTATGCCAGGGTATGCTTCAATTTACAACTAGAAGCAACTAATTTGAATACCCGGCCAGGTAATATGCTTCTAATTACAACTGGAGGTAATCGTTTTCGGTGAACTGTGCCAGGTTTAATTATGTCTAATTACAAAATAGAACATCTATTTGGTGTACCCTGTGCCAGGTAAGTATATTTCTTAATTACTAGAAGCAATCTATTTGGTGTAACTGTGCCAGGTAAGTATTATTCTAATACAACTAGAAAGAGTATTTGGTGACCCTGTGCCAGGTAAGTATGTTCTAATTACAACTAGAAAGCAATCTTTTGGTGACCTGTGCCCAGGTAAGTATGCTTCAATTACAACTAGAAGCATCAATTTGGAATACGGTGCCAGGTAAGTATGCTTCTAATTACAACTGGAGGTAATCTGTTTGGTGTACCCTGTGCCAGGTAAGTATGCTTCTAATTATAACTAGAAGCAATTTATTTGGAATACCCTGTGCCAGGTAAGTATTATTCTAATTACAACTAGAGACAATCTATTTGGAATTCCCTGTGCCAGGTAAGTATTATTCTAATTACCACTAGAGGTAATCTATTTGGTGTACTCTATGCCAGGTAGGTATTATTCTAATTGCAACCACAAACAATCTATTGGCAAAACAACAGTGTACCCTGTGTCAGGTAAGTATTATCTAATGCAACCCAAAACAAATCAAATCTATTTGGGGTAAAACCCTGCCAAGTAAGTATGCTTCTAATTATAACTAGAAGCAATTTATTTGGAATACCCTGTACCAGGTAAGTATTCTAATTACAATTAACGGCAATCTATTTGGAATACCCTATGTCAGGTAAGTATTATTCTAATTACAACTACAAACAATCTATTTGGTGTACTCTAAGCCAGGTGGGTATTATTCTAATTACAAACCACAACAATCTAATTTGAGGTAACCTCGTGGCCAGGTAAGTCGGCTCTATTTAACAAAACAGAAGCAATGTATGGTGTACCCTGTGCCAGGTAAGTATGTTCTAATTCACTAACTAGAAGCATTTATTTGGAATACCCTGTAAAACCAGGGGAAGTATTTAATTACAATTTAAACGGCAATCTATTTGGAATACCCTAATGTTCAAGGTAAGTATTAATTATTTAATTACAATTAACAAAAAATCTATTGGTACCTTTGCCAGGTTGGGTCTTATTCTAATTACAAAACCAAAACAAATTATTTGGCGTACCTGTGCCCAGGTGGGATTACGGTAGGTAATGCTTCTAATTACAACTAGAAGCAATCTATTTGGTGTACCCTGTGGGCCAGGTAAGTATGCTTCTAATAATATAGAAAGCAATGATTTTGGTGTACCCAAGAGGTAAGTATGCTTCCAATCAACAAACTAGGAAGCAATTTATTTGGAATACTCTGTACCAGGTAAGTATGCTTCTAATTGCAACTAGAAGCAATCTATTTGGGTGGTGTACCCTGTGCCATGTTATGTATAAGCTTCTAATTGCAACTATAAGCAATCTATTTGGTGTACCCTGTGCCAGGTGAGTATGCTTCTAATCACAACTAGAAGCAATTTATTTGGAATACCCTGTACCAGGTAAGTATGCTTCTAATTGCAACTATAAGCAATCTATTTGGTGTACCCTGTGCCAGGTATGTATGCTTCTAATTGCAACTAGAAGCAATCTATTTGGTGTACCCTGTACCAGGTAAGTATGCTTCTAATTGCAACTATAAGCAATCTATTTGGTGTACCCTGTACCAGGTTAGTATGCTTCTAATTACAACTAGAAGCAATCTATTTGGTGTACCCTGTGCCAGGTAAGTATGCTTCTAATTACAACTAGAAGCAATCTATTTGGTGTACCCTGTGCCAGGTAAGTATGCTTCTAATTACAACTAGAAGCAATCTATTTGGTGTACCTTGTACCAGGTAAGTATGCTTCTAATTACAACTAGAAGCAATCTATTTGGTGTACCCTGTGCCAGGTAAGTATGCTTCTAATTACAACTAGAAGCAATCTATTTGGTGTACCCTGTGCCAAGTAAGTATGCTTCTAATTACAACTAGAAGCAATCTATTTGGAATACCCTGTACCAGGTAAGTATTCTAATTACAACTAGAGGCAATCTATTTGGTGCACCCTATGCCAGCTAGGTGTTATTCTAATTGCAACCACAAACAATCCATTTGGAGTACCCTGTGTCAGGTAAGTATTATTCTAATTGCAACCACAAACAATCTATTTGGTATACCCTGTGCCAGGTAAGTATGCTTCTAATTATTACTAGAAGCAATTTATTTGGAATACCCTGTACCAGGTAAGTATTCTAATTACAATTAACGGCAATCTATTTGGAATACCCTGTGTCGGGTAAGTATTATTCTAATTACAACTACAAACAATCTATTTGGTGTACCCTATGCCAGGTAGGTATTATTCTAATTACAACCACAAACAATCTATTTGGAGTACCCTGTGTCAGGTAAGTATTATTCTAATTACAACTACAAACAATCTATTTGGTGTACCCTGTACCAGGTAGGTGTTATTCTAATTACAACTACAAACATCTATTTGGCGTACCCTGTGCCATGCATCATTCTAATTATAACTACAAACAATCTATTTGGTGTACCTGTGCCAGGTAAGTATCATTATAATTACAACTCGAAGCAATCTATTTGGCATACCTTGAGCCAGGTAAGCATTAATCTATTTATATCTACAAAGAATCTATTTAGTATACCCTGTGTCAAGTATTATTCTAATTTATATCTACAAAGAATCTATTTAGTATACCCTGTGTCAAGTATTATTCTAATTATACAATCACATGCAATCTTTTACATGTACCCTGTGTCAAGTAAGTCTTATTCTTCGTAAATAAGCCAGAAACACGTCTGTCTTACCTAGCCTGGTGGACATTTCTTCTTCGAAACTAAGATCTGACTTGAAAATGAAATTCTAAGATGGCAATAATACTAACATAGATGGTAATAAACAAATAAATAAACAAATAAACGATATCTGAGCCACCAGTTGCTGCCTAGCGACAATTTTTTTTTGGCCTGCTGGGGATGCCAAATATTTTTGCGTGCTATTTATCTATCTATTATCATAACTGTTCTTGCACACCTCTACACAATGAATCAGAATTCATGAGCCAGACCATTCTAGACGTACATATCTGCCCTAGACCAATGCCTGTTTATTTCGATATATTATGGAGAATGTTCATGTTTGCCCCTTGACGAATCTTCCAAACTGGCTAAACATTAAATCTTAAACTCTGTGCAAGTTTGTTTAGCCATATTTAACTCAATTCTGAGCGAATTTTCTTGCTTCTAGTTAGCATAAACGAATATCTAGATACCTGACTTATATGAGACAGGGGAATTTTTTGTTATGCGACGTGTTTTTAAGTCGAAATATGACTTGAATACGGCTCCTTGTGATTGTGAACTAAATTATTTTTTTGAATATGCTATATCATTACAAACACTCGGTTTTACAACTTAAAAATGCGATTAAAAGAGTAAAAATAATTCTAATGCTTAAAAAGGTCAGTACAATTGATTTAGCTCTTCAGAACAGGAACAGCTGTCTTAGATTGTACCAGATACAGAATTCACCAACGAGAACCAAAGTACAATAACCTGGACAACTGTTTAAAGCGTCTTAGAACATCATGTGCAGAAGGGTCAAGCTTAACTATTTGAACGTAAATCAAATTAATGTTGTCAGCTGCAATAATGTAGATTCTCATGAAGTGTGTGTTCTTAGTAAAAATGTCCTATGTCTGAATCTTGATAAATATTTCAAATTTCAAGGAGTAATGATAATAGTAATAATAATATTAACCTGCCTGTAAAATTGTCTTTGCCTCCTAACGAACTTCACCTTTCCTGAAAACATTTATTTGCTCCCAAAGGCCGCGGTTCATGATGGTTGAGCAATTAGAAATTATGATAATCTCTTTATCGCTGCAAATCAGTCTTCAGTAATCATTTATATGTTCATTATAGAACCAAATGTCTTTGAGATGCACAAACAATAGTACTTCTGGTTTTACCATTTCTCAAAAGAATGTAAGAAATCTTAATTTCAGCTCTGGTATTCGCCAATATGTGTGTGATATATATCCACGTTTTTGAGGTGACAGAAACCTAGAAATTGACAAACAACTGAAATATCGATAAGGAACAGAAACGCATAAAAAAAGGTAAAAAAAATCAAGCCATAAGAAGAGGCAGGTGAACCATACCAGAGAGTAAAGGTGTTTGTGATGTTAAGGAAATTTATTTGAAAATGAATTTTGCATAAAACCAAAAGTCAGATGTTACTTTTGGTATCATTCTTAACATAATGATCGCGTTCATGTTCAAGATAATCAGTTTTGTGATTAATTCATAAATAACAATTAGATTAGATGTGCTACATATGTGACAATAGATAAACCAATAAATACAAATATGCAAATGAATAAATGAATACATAAGCGAGCAAATAAGTAATATGCAAACACACATAAAAATATAGATAGACCAGGGAGCCATAAGATTGTAAGTAATCGAGCAAGTAAGGGATGAAATCTGGAAGCAAACAAGTAAAATTTGTAAGCAATGAAATAAGTAAATAGACAAATATGCAGATAAATATGTAAAGAAGTAATTCATGTTCAATGATAGCATTCACAGAAGATTTCTACCTACTTGAATCATAGGTATTTCAGTATGAATCATATTTGAAGAGAGAGAGAGAGACTCATGGTTGATGTTTGCCAAATCGCGGCCCATTTGTGAGAGAATACGAATGTTTATTGGTGCGCTAAAGTGTGAATGTGGTCTTCGGCTATCATAACCTAGACTCCTCATGAAAGTGGAAATGGCTGAGCACCACAAAAATACTTGGGTTGTTAAGACTTAGATTGATGCTAAGTATGTGGGGAAAAAGTGTATAAATGAAGAATAATAGAAGAATGAGCTTAGATTAATAAGGACAATTATTTGCCCATTAGAGCAAAGTATTGAGTACATCCAATCCTTACCTGACAATTTCAAGTATTGTGGAAAAGACTAATATCATTAAAATTTGTTTTTTCCTTGGATTTGAGAATGCACTCTCAAGAAAAAGGCGGTAGAGATAAACTAGAGACCGATGTCAAAATCATATCACTCCCTTAAAATAAGACAGCGCAGGTTTTGAGCAAGATATGATTTTCATGATGACCGAAATAATTAGCTACGGACATCAGAATTACTTCATATATTGCATCTGGCTCTATGACTTTGTAGTGACAATCTCAGCCATAAAGTATAAGTGCGTAACATGAGAGAAGTTAGAGGACATCCTGGATATATATATATATATAATATATATATATATATATGATATATATATATATATGAATATATATTATATATATATATATATATATATATATATATATATATATATCTAGGATGTCCTCTAACTTCTCTCATGAGAGAAGCTAGAGGACATCCTGGATTATATATTATATATATATATATATATATATATATATAGAATATATATATATATATCAAATATATATATATATATTATATATATATATATTTGTATTATATATATATACAAAATAAAATATATTATATATATATATACATATATATACTATATATATTATATACATATATATATATATATATATATATATATATATATATATATAGATATATCATCTAAACTATATATATATATATTATATATATTATATATATATATATATATATATATATATATATATCCAGGATGTCCTCTAACTTCTCTCATGCTACGCACTTATACTTTATGGCTGAGATTGTCACTACAAAGTCATAGAGCCAGATGCAATATATGAAGTAATTCTGATGTCCGTAGCTAATTATTTCGGTCATCATGAAAATCATATCTTGCTCAAAACCTGCGCTGTATTATTTTAAGGGAGTGATATGATTTTGACATATAGGTCTCTAGTTTATCTATACCGCCTTTTTCTTGAGAGTGCATTCTCAAATCCAAGGAAAAAACAAATTTTAATGATATTAGTCTTTTCCACAATACTTGAAATTGTCAGGTAAGGATTGGATGTACTCAATACTTTGCTCTAATGGGCAAATAATTTTCCTTATTAATCTAAGCTCATTCTTCTATTATTCTTCATTTATACACTTTTTCCCCACATACTTAGCATCAATCTAAGTCTTAACAATCCAAGTATTTTTGTGGTGCTCAGCCATTTCCACTATCATGAGGAGTCTAGGTTATGAAAGCCGAAGACCACATTCACACTTTAGCGCACCAATAAACATTCGTATTCTCTCACAAATGGGCCGCGATTTGGCAAACATCAACCATGAGTCTCTCTCTCTCTCTCTCTCTCTCTCTCTCTCTCTCTCTCTCTCTCTCTCTTCAAATATTCTTCATACTGAAATACCTATGATTCAAGTAGGCAGAAATCTTCTGTGAATGCTATCATTGACATGAATTACTTCTTTACATATTTATCTGCATATTTGTTTATCTACTTATCTCATTGCTTACAAATTTTACTTGTTTGCTTCCTGATTTCATCCCTTACTTGCTCGATTGCTTACAATCTTATGGCTCCCTGGTCTATCTATATTTTTATGTGTGTTTGCATATTACTTATTTGCTCGCTTATGTATTACTTTATTCATTTGCATATTTGTATTTATTGGTTAATCTATTGTCTCATATGTAGAACATCTAATCTAATTGTTGTTTATGAAATAATCACAAAACTGATTATCTTGAACATGAACGCGATCATTATGTTAAGACTGATACCAAAACTAACAACTGACTTTTGGTTTTATGCAAAATTCATTTTCAAATAAATTTCTTTAACATCATAAACACCTTTACTCACTGGTATGGTTTACCTGCCTCTTCTTATGGCTTGATTTTTTACCTTTTTTTTTATGCGTTTCTGTTCCTTATCAATAATTCAGTTGTTTGTCAATTTCTAGGTTGATGTCACCTCAAAAACCTGGATATCACACACATACTGTCGAATACCGGAGCTGAAATTAAGTTTTCTTACATTCTTTTGAGAAATGGTAAAACCAGAAATACTTTTGTTTGTACATCTCAAAGACATTTGGTTCTATAATGAACATATAAATGATTACTGAAGATTGACTTGCAGCGATAAAGAGATAATCATAATTTTTTTTGAATATGATATTTATTCAGAATATCTAATTGCTCAACCATCATGAACATGGGTGTTTGGGAGCAAATGAATGTTTTCAGGAAAGGTGAAGTTCGTTAGGAGGCAATGGCAATTTTACAGGCAGGTTAATATCATTATTACTGTTATCATTACTCCTTGGAATTTGAAATATTTATCAAGATTCAGACAGAGGTCATTTTACTAAGAACACACACTTCATGAGAATCTACATTATTGCAGCTGACAACATTAATTTGATTTACGTTCAAGTAGTTAAGCTTGACCCTTCTGCACATGATGTTCTAAGACGCTTTAAACAGTTGTCCAGGTTATTGTACTTTGGTTCTCTTTAGTGAATTCTGTATCCGGTACAATCTAAGACAGCTGTTCCTGTTCTGAAGAGCCAAATCAATTGTAATGACCTTTTTAAGCATTAGAATTATTTTTTACTCTTTTAATCGCATTTTTAAGTTGTAAAACCGAGTGTTTGTAATGGTATAGCATATTCAAAAAAATAATTTAGTTCACAACCACAACGAGCCGTATTCAAGTCATATTTCGACTTAAAAACACGTCGCATAACGAAAGATTCCCCTATCTCATATAAGTCAGGTATCTAGATATTCGTTTATGCTAACTAGAAGCAAGAAAATTCGCTCAGAATTGAGTTAAATATGGCGAAACAAACTTGTACAGAGTTTAATATTTAATGTTTAGCCAGTTTGGAAAGATTCGTCAAGGGCCAAACATGAACATTCTCCAAAATATATCGAAATAAACAGGCATTGGTTTAAGGCAGATATATACGTCTAGATGCTCTGGCTCACGAAGTCTGATTTATTGTGTAGAGGTGTGCAAGAACAATTATGATAATAAATGGATAAATAGCACTAGTTGAATAAATAATCAGAGCCACGCAACAATATTTTGTTGTGACCACTTATGTTGTGGTTAGTCTTTATTTTTAGTTCTCTTCGTTATGTTGCGTGGCGTACTTACTCGTTCTTATTCTCTCACTTCTTCTTCTTTGTTTTCGTTGTTACGGGTAATGTTTGAAAGGTTATTTGTCATATGGGCTAACCTTCATCTATCACTAGTTACGATTGAGTTTCTTCTCTCGTAGGAACATTTAGTTTATTTATTCTTCACTAAGTCTCTCAGGAGGTACTTTATATGATAAAAACAGGGGTTGTATATCTTTGGGATACTGGGCAAGTTAAACACCTCTTCTATAAAAATTACTTATAATTGGAATAAACACAGTTTACACACTTGGAACAGAGTAAGAAGGAACGCAGCCTTCCCGTATAAGGTCTGGTTCTTGACTACTTTTCTCTGGCACTTCAAATGAAGTTTCGACCTAACTACTTCTTCTAGCTCCTCCTCAAATGTCCTTTAGGACACCTCCTACTTCTTCATGAATGGCTTTCATTACTTCCGGTGCCACCTCTAGATTCGTCTGATTGGTTTCGTCCCTCGACGGTAACCACCCACTGAAGGAGTCAAAGTTCAACTTTTCTGGTGAGGTTAGCACCTTACTGTTTTTCCCAAACAAGTGCCAATGTTTGGTCTTGGTTTACGAAACTGCTATTCGTGCAGACTTATGCTGTACACATCTACTCCCTTTTTCTACCTTTACTTCTGGTAGATCCTTCATCACTCTACTTTCACTATATATATTCTACCAGTGGTTTTCCTAACTAAGTTTTCCCTAGCTATTTCTAGACAGACTCTTATTGTTTCCTAACAACACTCGGCCACCTACTGGCAGTGACCTCAGTGCCTAAAATTATAAAAATGATTATACATAATAAAATACAATGTTGAAATAAATCAAAAATGGTTATATATATATACAATAATGCTAGTATATTAGTTACTTGAAGGCAAATTTTTCAGTAAAGACTTAATGGTGTTGAGTTTGTTAACAACTAACACTCTGACAATACATATGAAAGCAACTATGGTGAGTGGTAACAAAACAATATTTATCATGGACATGATGGGGGAAATGTCAGTCTTGTACATATGGAAAAATTGATTAGCTGCTTCAAGTTTGTCAAATGACTCTAACTCAAGTTTGGATAATTTGAAATCCTTGACATTATCAAAATCATTGATATGGCTAGATAAATTTAAGGTATAAGAAGCAAAAATGGTAGGCTTGTAGTACAAATAATTCAAAATAACTACTTCACAAGATGTCACAAAGGATTTTATGTTGTTAAATATTATCTGAGATTGATTATTCCTACAAGTGACCTTAGCTGTTACTTGATTCTGTGAAAACACTACCATTTCATCATAAAAAATTTGAGCTTTGAAATCAGGACTGTAAGGGATATACGCACAGTTATTCTCACCATTCCTGTCATTAATCAAATCATCAATGCAGTACAACTTGTTAAGTGGCTGATAAAAACCCTGTATGTTACAAACAAACTCATTAGTTTCCAGCATGATACAATCATCAAAATCTTTTTCACTTAGTTTCACCAATAGAACTGAATTTTGTTGCAATGCAAAATGTACTATGCCTTGGTTCAAAACAATTGACTTGTTGTTTACTAGCATTGGGAAAGGGTAAATGGAAATTAAGTTATTAACTTCATTATTGTTGAAGGGTATCACCAACACAATGTGATCAGAAACCCGCTTTACACTAATCAAGCTATAGTAAGTAAGAACATCTTGCACCAGCGGTTTGAAGTGATGATCTTACATACATTTTTCAATTACAAGGTGCAACTCACTAGGACTGATGAGGTATGGTGATAAAATGTTTTTAGCGGCTAACATTACTGCATTTAGCAGTTTCTTATGATTCAACAAAAAGGTTTCTGTTTCAAATAATAACTTAGTTACATACTGGCTACTTGTTTAAGTCCATTTATCTCTGTAGTAATATTCTGAGCCATATTGTTTACAAAGTCCTTTAGTTTAACAATCAAATCCTGGTTCTTGTTAGTTGCATCAATGACCTTAGTCATGATGGTACCTCGTTCCGCGGCCCATAACTCTAATTTTTCTATTCTAGCCCTATCTTTATCTACATCACCATCAGTAGCTACACCAAACAAAGTGTTTAAGGCTGTGCCAATAAACGGTAACAACGATCTTTTGTTAACCCTCTTGGGTAACACTTGACTAATATCTTCCCTAAGCTTTAATAGAATAGAATTGTTCTGGTTATTAGACATGAGACCTTCAATGTTATCCATTAACTATTAAGCTCTTGTTGCTGTTCTTCTATGGTTGTAATATTGATGGTTACAACCGCTATGTCGTGTATCATCTTCACATGACCATGTTCTTTTAGGATTGCTCCCTTCTTGATTTGCAAGAGGGAGATGCAGATATCGCTCACCATGAGCCATAGTGTAATCCATTTCCTGCAAATATATTCTAAGCACTAAACCTTATACAACAATGTTATTGACCTGTTGCACTTGGTCCTATCTTTTCCTTAAATTGTATCTCGGAGTCACTAATGCTGATGAAGTATGGGAATCATTTACGTTACTGTTTTCCTTACTACTTGACTCCTTTAAATCTTTAAAATTCTTTAAATGTTCTTCTGACCAAATGTCGGAATGTACTATTTTAATATGGTTCCAATGTGCAACAGTTTCAACTTAAAGTTGATTCATGCATTAGCTTAAATTTATTTAACTTTAATCTTTCTATTACTCTATATGGACCTTGAAATTTAGGACTTACTTTAACATTAGGTCCTTCAACTTTGTGATTAAGCACATATACTTGTTGACCTATTTTTAATTCTGGGACTGTTGATTGCTTATTGTAATACTTACTAGACTTTTGATGTAACTCCTTCAATCGAGCCCTTGTGCCTTTTACGGTCTCGAAAGTCCGTCTTGTTTTCCATGCAACGTAGTCTTCGTAATTATAAGTATGTCTTGGTGGGGATGCTTCGTCTAATAAGGTATTGGGCATTCTTTTCTGATAACCATATAACAGAAAAGTGTGGGGTTTCCCCAACAGATTCATTTACAGTGTTATTAATAGTGACTGTACGTCTTCTAGCATTAAGTCCCAATCTTCAGTCTGTGGAGTTACTAAAGTTTTCAGTACATCCTTTATCTTACGATTTGTTCTCTCTACTGCTCCATTAGAGCTTGGTTTATAAGCTGTAACCTGACACTTGTTAATTTCATAAAACTCACACAATTTCTTCAAAATGTCACTAGTAAATTCTCCTGCATTATCAGATAATAATGTTTGAGGGCATGAATGTCTAGTAATTATTCTAGATTTCAGAGCTTCTGCTACAGTAGTTGCTTCTCTGTTTCTGACTGGAATGATATCAACATATCTAGTCAAGTAATCTATGAAAACTAAAATCTGACGATTACCTCTAGTTGTGTTTGGAAATGGACCTACAAAATCCATTGAAACTTCTTGAAAAGGAGTTAATTCTGATGGATATTTCTCAAGAGGGGCTTTTACATTAACGTTACCCTTGTGTACGTTACAGACATGACAATTTTCAACAAATCTTTTAGCTTCTTCATTGCAATTCGGCCAAAAATAGTATTCCAGGATGTCCTGACAACTTGTAAGAGTGTGTTAGTTCTAATACTTCTTTGGTTAGTGTGTTAGGTACATACAATCGTGAACAAGCATTCGGTTCATCTGATGTTTTATATAGAATTCCATTAATTAACTGAAATTCAGACTGATCATCCTCATTTTGCATTAATTTACCCACTATTTTTCTAATGTTAGCATCTTTTTGCTGTTCGATCTGAACTCTTTCTAAATCTAGATCTATGATCTGACAACTAAAACAGAAAGTATTAGTTGTGATTTGTTTCTCGTTTTCTTCTTGCGACCTTGACAAAGCATCTGCAATAGTGTTATATCTTCCTGGGATATATCTAAATTCTGGGGCAAATTCTAATACACTTATGAACCATCTGTTAAACTTCATATTATTTGTGAATGCTCTTTTCTTAAATAGATCACAAATAGGTTTGTGATCTGTAAGCACATTGACTTTATGTCCTAGCAATATATGCCTAAACTTACGTAATCCCCAATAAAGAGCTAAGCACTCTCGTTCGGTAGTGCTATAATTTCTTTCTGCAGCATTCAAAACTCTACTTGCATAATATACTGCTCTCATTCTGGTTTTTCCTTGTTGCATTAAAACTGCACCTACACCTGTACTAGAAGCATCGCAGGCTAAGTAAAATTCTTTTGAGAAATCTGGATACACTAAAATTGGATTTCTTGTCATCATTTCCTTGAGTGTTGGAAAGCTCTTTCATGTTCTGGCTTCCATTCATAAATTACATCCTTCTTTGTTAAATCTGTTAATGGTTTGGCTATAGTGGCAAATCCCTTAATAAAAGGGCGATAGTAGCCAACCATCCCCAAGAATCTTAAGGCTTTCAAGTTACTTGGGGCTGGATATGCTACAATTGCCTTTATTTTACCTTCCTGCATATGCAGTCCATTCTCACTGATGACATGTCCTAAATATTCTAATGATTTCATCATGAATTGACATTTCTTAATCTTTATCTTTAATCCTGCGCTCTTTAGTCTTTCTAACACTGTTTCTAATGTCTTAAAGTGACTATCCAAGTCCTTACTAGAAATGACCACATCATCTAAGTATACTGAAACATCCTCTATGTCTCCTAAGATTTGGAGCATTAATCGAGTAAATGTTAGTGGGGCTGATGTAAGACCAAAGGGCATGACTTCAAACTGTAAATGTTCCTTATGAGTACTAAAAGCTGTCAAGGGCTTGGATTCTTCGTCTAAAGGTACTTGCCAATATCCACTAAGCAAGTCTAATGACGTAAATATCTTTGCTCCACCTAATTGAGCTAACATATCATTTATAACTGGCATTGGCATCCTATCTGGAATGGTGTGTGAATTTAATTTCCGATAATCTATTACCATTCTCCAAGTGCCATCTTTCTTTGGAACTAATAAGAGAGGTGAATTATATGGTGATTTAGACGGTACTATTACACCATCTTGTTTCATTTCTTCAATTAACTGATCTACGATCGGCCGTTGACTGATTGGTAGCTTATAGTTAGGGATATAAAATGGTTTAGTTCCATCTTGTATTAAAATCTTATGTTGCAAAGTATCTGTTCTGCCTAACTTATCTCCTTCTAAGGCAATGACATCTCCATACTTTTCCAATATTTGTAATAGTTTAACTCTATTCTGAGGAAAGTCTATTATTTACTTCTTTATTTATAATTGAACTCGGTTCTGTGTTAGAGAAGAATGCTTTTTCACTTAGTGTTAGTAAAGGATTATTCACTACAATTCCTGTACAAAATTCTATACCAGGTCTTAGTATTAGTCTTTTGTCTGAAAAATTCTGGACGTATGTCTCACAGTTATTACCTTTCACGTGAACTATAGAAATTGGTCCATCCCTAACAAAGTCAGGTAAGTTTTCATTAGTTAGCATTACATCTTTTTCATGCAATTCTTCGTCTGCTTTAGCCCAAAGACAAACTTTGGTTAGACATTGCGGATACAAAACTACTTCTCTATTAAGCACAAATGTGACAGTATGGTCATCTGCAGTACTGATTAAACATATTTCTTCGTCATCTCGTATCTCTGAGAAATAACAGACATCTGTTTCATCCGAATTTTCATCCAGTAGTATTGGTGAGTTTAATTCACCCTTATTTATTGTTCCTAATAACAGGACTTCATTGATATTTTTTTTTTTTCATCCATTATAAGATATGTACAATCAATTTCTGATTCATCTTCATACATTTGTTCGCATGCATTAATATGTTCAGGGGCAATAAATTGTTCAGCTGCGTAAATTTGTTCAGAGTCAAAGCTCTGTTCAGAAGTCTGAGTATCAAGGCTTGCATTGTTAATATTATTTATTTGTGCACAATCTATCATAGAATCCTTCCTGGCTAAGGACATTTCTTGTAAGTTATTATTTCTACCACTTATTCCACTAATATCTGTGCTAGCATTATTATCTATCTTAGTTTCTTGGATGTTCGCTTCTCTAGAAGATGTTGTCTCAGATAAATTGATCAGATTTATGCAAGACTTTCCTTCTTCTAGCTGAAAACAAACATTTTCTCTATTTCTGCGTGGTAAATTTATTTTATTTTCTCCACAATCTAACATTATTCTACATCTCCGCATAGCCTTATATGAAAACAGCGCTTGCGTAGGATAAAACCTTTCTTCTAATACTACAAATACTTCCTTAAAAGTTTTGTCTAAAATCTCTATGTCCAGTGTGACATTGCCTAGCGCCTTTATTTGTTTTCCGGCTATTCCCTTTATAATTCTACCAGGACCTTGTATTTCTATATCTGCAAAGCCTAAATGTTTTGTTAATGTTTGTTTATCTATTATATTTACTGTACTGCCTGTATCTAAAAGGATTGAGCATGGTTTATTATTAATTCTGGTTTGGATGATAGGTAAATCTTCTTGGCATATTTCTTTATGCTTTACTGAAAATACTATCTCCTTATTTACTTCAAAAGGAAACTTGAAATTATCTTCCTGACCTACCGTAACTATTTCATTCTCATTTTCTACTGGTAAGGAAGCTTTCTCGTGTATTGCCCTCTTCTGTAATTGTCACTGAGTCTGATTATTATTTTGGGGTGTATTACTTTGGGCATTATGGTTAGTATTGGTATTTCTGAACCAACAATTTTTGTGTTAGGTGACCGTCCTATACAATGAGAACAATACCTTGGTCGCCTACAATTCTGAGTTGTGTGTTGGAATAACCACAATTTGCGCAATTTTGTTCCTGCTTGTTATTTTGTGTTCTATTATCTCCGGAGCTCTGACTGTGGTTTGGGCTGAATGAATTTGGATTATTATTGTTTGGATTTCTTCTATACTGTTGAGGCCTATTTTTACTATTCTTGTTTGCTTGGAAAAATTTCCCATTATTATATTTTGGATTATTCTTAGGATCTTGTTTTCCCTGTTGTCTATGCTTAATATTTCTAGATCTGTCTGGGACACTATCTGTCTTTCCCTGGAAATTATTTCTACTCCTATTAGGATTTCCATTATTTACAAAACCTGTAAATTCTTTTGCCAGATTTAGTCCCTTTTTACACATTTCCTCTTCCATAAATCTTAAAGCTGCTAGACTATCCTGCTTAGGATCAGGATAGTGTTTCTTAAAGACTCGTTTTTCTTCTTCCCCGATAGCGTCATATACTATACCATGAACTATGTAATTCAAAATCTCTTGCATACTAACTAAATCCTTTTTGTCACGAATAAATGCATCACGATCGCCAGTAACTACGCCGGCTCGTTTCAAATCTGTGGTTAAGTTACGGATTGCGTTTTCGATGTCCGTATGTAAGTTTGCGATACTATCCCCATCGTATTTCTGATGAAGGGAAACGGGAGAGGTTATAACCATTTAATCCTTTTGATAAATGGGCTCCCACAATTCTAGACACACCTTCTTAAATTCAGCGAAGGTCGGAATCTCCTGAAACTTAGGGGACGTGAGAGTGCGATGTGCATCCCCCTTTTCGGAACTAACATAGAGTAACGCTCCATCTATTTTCTTGCGTTCATCGGTAATTCCACTAGCTGAAATTCGACTTTCAGTCTCTGTTATCCACTGAGATACTGTATATGCTTCTAACTTAATTTTGTCAGGATGACCCCTTTCTACCCTACCGCAAAAGCGTGTAGCCTGTGTTATTACGGCGGCCTGTGCCATTCTAGAGTACCTAGTTTGTACTTGCAATGGGTTAGGAATGTTATTATGATTAGTAACAGTCACACTAGTCGTGGGTCTATTTGCTACTGTCGAGCTCGGTATTCTGGTTGAACTTTCGCTATGCGATCGTCATGGAAAATTATCCGTCTGAGTATTTAGTCTCGAGCGTCTGTCAGGAGTTGGACGTAGGCTATAATGACTCAGATCGGGAGTTCTGCTTCTTTGTAACCTAGTAATAATTTCGTTAAAGTTTTTATTCATATCAACAGCATTAGACTAGATACAATTTAAAAAAATAGATGCATTGTTGTACTTACATGATCTTCATACTGAGTCTGTCTTCCTTATTGCGATTCCTAGATTTCCTATCTAATCTTATATCCTAGTGTTTCCTTCCTTCAATCTGGAAAAACATTTACATTGGTGTATGCCGTTATTCCTTATTCACACCACTGCACCTTGTGAACTGAATGACAATATCTTTATTGTTCTAGATTTATCACAATCAATGAAGCAAAAAAATTATTTTATCTTGCAACTTTACGGCAAAGAAAAATTTTATCTCAAAACTACTTGTTATGAATTATTTTATAAAAACATTTTTATATTACTGCAGTGTGTGATAAATTTTCTATTTTGATTTATTTTCAGACGTTAATCTATCAGGATACTTTAAACTTTTCTTCTTGTTGCTTGTTGCCGATCACTTCTATGTCGTCGTCCGGCTCTGCCTCTGTTTCACTTGTTGTGGCGTTGTCCGCGCGCTGTCGTCGTTCACACCACGGTTGGAGTCCAGTGCGCCTTATCCATGGGGAAAAATCGTAGTGATGTATGGAGAAATGGGCGCTATCTCAGGATTTATGATAGTTTAGCGCTCACAGGTTGATTGAAGAAATCCGTCGTCAGTCCTCGCTGCGTTGTATTCAATCTTCTTTTATCCGCCTTAATGCGTTTTTGCGTATTCCTTTGTCGAGTTTATGGCTTAGGAATGCAGCTATTCTAGTTCAGTATTCTACTTATGATTTCACTGTGTTTCGTCGCTCCGTTTCGTTCGTCCTTTCAGCAGAATCGTGTTGTTATGTCTACGCCGTTCGGAGTTTCATTCTTTTTCGTTGCCCTTTTTCTTTTTCTTCGTTTTTAATTGTAAAGTTCGTGCCTGGTTTTCTTGTATGTTTCTGACGCTTAAGTATTAGCGCTCTTTTATTGGCAGTTTTATATCTTCCACTCTGTTTAATTTTTCCACTGTGTGTGTGTGTGTGTGTGTTTTTATATTGGTGTTTTATGCACTTAGAATCCCACTACCGCTGTTCACCACTTATGTTGTGACCACTTATGTTGTGGTTAGTCTTTATTTTTAGTTCTCTTCGTTATGTTGCGTGGCGTACTTACTCGTTCTTATTCTCTCACTTCTTCCTCTTTGTTTTCGTTGTTACAGGTAATGTTTGAAAGGTTATTTGTCATATGGGCTAACCTTCATCTATCACTAGTTACGATTGAGTTTCTTCTCTCGTAGGAACATTTAGTTTATTTATTCTTCACTAAGTCTCTCAGGAGGTACTTTATATGATAAAAACAGGGGTTGTATATCTTTGGGATACTGGGCAAGTTAAACACCTCTTCTATAAAAATTACTTATAATTGGAATAAACACAGTTTACACACTTTACACTACACTTGGAACAGAGTGAGAAGGAACGCAGCCTTCCCGTATAAGGTCTGGTTCTTGACTACTTTTCTCTGGCCCTTCAAATGAAGTTTCGACCTAACTACTTCTTCTAGCTCCTCCTCAAATGTCCTTTAGGACACCTCCTACTTCTTCATGAATGGCTTTCATTACTTCCGGTGCCACCTCTAGATTCGTCTGATTGGTTTCGTCCCTCGACGGTAACCACCCACTGAAGGAGTCAAAGTTCAACTTTTCTGGTGAGGTTAGCACCTTACTGTTTTTCCCAAACAAGTGCTAATGTTTGGTCTTGGTTTACGAAACTGCTATTCGTGCAGACTTATGCTGTACACATCTACTCCCTTTTTCTACCTTTACTTCTGGTAGATCCTTCATCACTCTACTTTCACTATATATATTCTACCAGTGGTTTTCCTAACTAAGTTTTCCCTAGCTATTTCTAGACAGACTCTTATTGTTTCCTAACAATTTGGCTTCCCTAGTAGGCCAACAAAAATTGTCGTTAGGCAGCAACTGGTGACTCAGATATCGTTTATTTGTTTATTTATTTATGTATTACCATCTATGTTAGTATTATTGCCATCTTAGAATTTTATTCTCAAGTCAGATCTTAGTTTCGAAGAAGAAATGTCCACCAGACTAGGTAAGACAGACGAGTTTCTGGCTTATTTTCGAAGAATAAGACTTACTTGACACAGGGTACACGTAAAAGATTACTTGTGATTGTATAATTAGAATAATACTTGACACAGGGTATACTAAATAGATTGTTTGTAGTTGTAATTAGAATAATGTTTACCTGGCTCAGGGTATGCCAAATAGATTGCTTCTAGTTGTAATTAAAATGATACTTACCTGGCACAGGTACGCCAAATAGATTGTTTGCCGTTGTAATTAGAATAACACTTACCTGGCACAGGGTATGCCAAATAGATTGTTTGTGGTTGTAATTAGAATAAAACCTAAGTGGCTTAGAGTATACAAAATAGATTGTTTGTAGTTGTAATTAGAATAATACTTACCTGGCACAGGGTATTAAAAATAGATTGCCGTTAGTTGTAATTAGAATCATATCTACCTGGCGCAGGGTTTTCCAAATAAATTGCTTCTAGTTATAATTAGAAGCATACTTACCTGGCACAGGATACGCCAAACAGATTACCTCCAGTTGTAATTAGAAGCATACTTACCTGGCACAGGATATTCGAAATTAATTGCTTCTAGTTATAATTAGAAGCATACTTACCTGGCTCAAGGTATGCCAAATAGATTGCTTCTAGTTGCAATTAGAAGCATACTTACCTGGCACATGGTATACCAAATGGATTACTTCTAATTGTAATTAGAAGTATACTTACCTGGCACAGGGTATACCAAATGGATTGCTTCTAATTGTAATTAGAAGT
This sequence comes from Macrobrachium nipponense, assembly GCF_015104395.2. NCBI lineage: Eukaryota > Metazoa > Arthropoda > Malacostraca > Decapoda > Palaemonidae > Macrobrachium > Macrobrachium nipponense. The sequence goes on along the minus strand of NC_087205.1, from coordinate 18,862,368 downwards.
ATAGTTACCTGGCACAAGGTATACCAAATGGATTGCTTCTAATGGCAATTAGAAGCATACTTAACTGGCACAGGGTATACCAAATGGATTGCTTCTAATTGTAATTAGAAGCATACTTACCTGGTACAGGTTATACCAAATAGATTGGCTCTAATTGTAATTAGAGCATATTTACCTGGCACAGGGTATACCAAATGGATTGCTTCCAATTGTAATTAGAAGCATACTTACCTAGCACAGAGTACGCCAAATACTTTGCTTCTAGTTGTAATTAGAAGCATACTTACTTGGCACAGTGTACACCAAATAGATTGCCTTAAGTTGTAATTAGAAGCATACTTACATGGCACAGGGTACACCAAATACATTGCTTCTAGTTGCAATTAGAAGTATACTTACCTGGTACAGGTTATACCAAATAAATTGCTTCTAATTGCAATTAAAAAACATATTTACCTGGCACAGGGTATACCAAATGGATTGCTTCTAATTGTAATTAGAAGCATACTTACTTGGCACAGGGTATACCAAACGGATTGCTTCTAATTGTAATTAGAAGTATACTTACCTGGCACAGGGTATACCAAATAGATTGGCTCTAATTGTAATTAGAGCATATTTACCTGGCACAGGGTATACCAAATGGATTGCTTCCAATTGTAATTAGAAGCATACTTACCTAGCACAGGGTACGCCAAATACTTTGCTTCTAGTTGTAATTAGAAGCATACTTACTTGGCACATTGTACACCAAATAGATTGCCTTAAGTTGTAATTAGAAGCATACTTACCTGGCACCAGGTACACCAAATACATTGCTACTAGTTATGATTAGAAGCGTACTTACCTGGTACAGGGTACACCAAATGGATTGCTTCTAGTTGTGATTAGAAGCATACTTACCTGGCACAGGGTACACCAATTACATTGCCTCTAGTTGTAATTGGAATGATACTTACCTGGCTCAGGGTATACACCAAATAGATTGCTTCTAGTTGCAATTTTAATTATACTTACCAGGCAAAGGGTACACCAAAAAGATTGCTCTCATTTCCTTTACTTCTTCCAATGTTACGTATTTGGTTCCTAGTTCATCAACATTTCTGCTATATCCTTTATCATCTGATATACTAAGTACTGAAGATTCCTTCCACAATCCAGGTTTCCATCTGCTCACATCTGGTCCTCAGGTCTCCAGCTTGCTTCTCTCTGGAAAGCTTTTAGGGCTGTCTCATCGTCGTCCTCCGCTGTTATTCTTTTCTCTGAGCTTCCATTTACCCTAGATTTCAAATCAGACACATGGGAGTTCCGAAGCCTTCAAAGATGGCTTCTAAGGATCTCGAAGCTTGCATCTAGAGTTTTTGGATCCAGCGAGCCTTATAGCATTGGGTGTACAGTTCATGTTTCAATCCATCTTTGTATCTTGAATTTCATTTCAATATTGTGAATTTCATTTCAATATTGCTTTCTTGGTCGAACTTCACTGGGTGGGAGGCCAGACCTGGAGCCTCAAGGATTCTACAACGACTTAGGGGTAAACCACACCTCAGACTCGAGCTGGATTCTAATTATATTTCTCATAGTCAGTTCTGCTGCTTCCTGAATGCTTCCCACCCTTCAAGGTAGAGATTCCAGTAGATCTGAAGCAGCATGTTAGTGGGGGATGACCGATGCTATGGCGGAGTGTGGAGTCTGGGACTCCAGACTTCGGAGAACGAATGGGACTAGAGGAAACTAGAGCGGTAGCCCGGACCGTTGAGATACAACGAACGAGATACCGACTGTAACCCCTACCGGTATTTAGGAGTAGACTTGTAAACTGTGAAACTGGATATATATATATATATATATATATATAATATATATATATATATATATATATATATATATATATATATATATATATCCAGGATGTTCTCTAACTTCTCTCATGCTACGCACTTATACTTTAAGGCTGAAATTGTCACTACAAAGTCATAGAGCCAGATGCAATACATGAAGTAATTCTGATGTTCGTAGCTTAATTATTTCGGTCATGAAAATCATATCTTGCTCAAAACCAGCGCTGTATTATTTTAAGGGAGTGATATGATTTTGACATTTAGGTCTCTAGTTTATCTCTACCGCCTTTCTCTTGAGAGTGCTGCCTCGAATCCAAAGATAAAACAAGTTTTAATGATATTGATCTTTTCCATAATACTTGAAATTGTCAGGTAAGGATTGGATGTACTCTATACTTTGTTCTAATGGGCAAATAATTGTCCTTATTAATCTCAGCTCATTCGTCTATTATTCTTCATTTATACACTTTTTCCCCAAATGCTCAGCATCAATCTAAGTCTTAACAACCCAAGTATTTTTGTGGTTCTCAACCATTTCCACTATCATGAGGAGTCTAGGTTATGAAAGCCGAAGACCACATTCACACTTTAGCGCATCAATAAACATTCGTATTCTCTCACAAATGGGCCGCGATTTGGCAAACATCAACCATGAGTCTCTCTCTCTCTCTCTCTCTCTCTCTCTCTCTCTCTCTCTCTCTCTCTCTCTCTCGCTCTTCAAATATTCTTCATATTGAAATACCCATGATTCAAGTAGGTAGAAATCTTCTGTGAATGCTATCATTGAACATGAATTACTTTTTTACATATTTATCTGCATATTTGTCTATCTACTTATTTCATTGCTTACAAATTTTACTTGTTTGCTTCCTGATTTCATTCCTTACTTGCTCGATTACTTACAATCTTATGGCTCCCTGGTCTATCTATTATTTGCTCGCTTATGTATTCATTTATTCATTTGCATATTTGTATTTATTGGTTTATCTATTGTCTCATATGTAGAACATCTAATCTAATTGTTGTTTATGAAATAATCACAAAACTGATTAATACGAACATGAACACGATCATTATGTTAAGACCGATCCTAAAATTAACATCTGACTTTTGGTTTTATGCAAAATTCATTTTCAAATAAATTTCCTTAACATCACAATCACATTTACTCTCTGGTATGGTTTACCTGCCTCTTCTTATGGCTTGATTTTTTACCTTTTTTTTATGCGTTTGCGTTCCTTATCGATATTTCAGTTGCTTGTCAATTTCTAGGTTGATGTCACCTCAAAAACCTGGATATCACACACATACTGGCGAATACAGAGCTGAAATTAAGATTTCTTACATACTTTTGAGATGGTTAAACCAGAAATACTATTGTTTGTACATCTCAAAGATATTTGGTTCTATAATGAACATATAAATGATTACTGAAGATTGACTTTCAGGGATAAAGAGATAATCATAATTTTTTAAAATTTGGTATTTATTCAGAATTTCTAATTGCTCAACCATCATGAACATGGGTGTTTGGGAGCAATTGAATGTTTTCAGGAAAGGTGAAGTTCGTTAGGAGGCAATGACAATTTTACAGGCAGGTTAATATTATTATTACTATTATCATTACTCCTTGAAATTTGAAATATTTATCAAGATTCAGACACATGACATTTTACTAAGAACGCACACTTCATGAGAACCTACATTATTGCAGCTGACAACATTAATTTGATTTACGTTCAAGTAGTTAAGTTTGACTCTTCTGTACATGATGTTCTAAGACGCTTTAAACAGTTGTCCAGGTTATTGTACTTTGGTTGTCTTTAGTGAATTCTGTATCTGGTACAATCTAAGACAGCTGTTCCTGTTCTGAAGAGCTAAATCAATTGTACTGACCTTTTTAAGCATTAGAATTATTTTTTACTCTTTTAATCGCATTTTTAAGTTGTAAAACCGAGTGTTTGTAATGATATAGCATATTAAAAAAAAAAATTTATTTCACAATCACGAGTCGCATTCAAGTCATATTTCGACTTAAAAACTCGTCGCATAACGAAAAATTCCCTTGTCTCATACAAGTCAGGTATCTAGATATTCGTTTATGCTAACTAGAAGCAAGAAAATTCGCTCAGAATTGAGTTAAATATGGCGAAACAAACTTCTATAGAGTTTAAGATTTAATGTTTAGCTAGTTGGAAAAGATTCGTCAAGGGGCAAACATGAACATTGTCCAAAATATATCGAAATAAACAGGCATCGGTCTAGGGTAGATATATACGTCTAGATGCTCTGGCTCACGAAGTCTGATTTATTGCGTAGAGGTGTGCAAGAACAATTTTGATAATAAATGGATACATAGCACTAGTTGAATAAATAATCAGAGCTACGCAACAATATCTGGCTTCCCCAGTAGGCCAACAAAAATTGTCGTTAGGCAGCAAATGGTGGCTCAGATATCGTTTATTTGTTTATTTATTTATTTATTATCATCTATGTTAGTATTATTGCCATCTTAGAATTTTATTCTCAAGTCAGATCTTAGTTTCGAAGAAGAAATGTTCACCAGACTAGGTTAGACAGACGAGTTTCTGGCTTATTTTCGATGAATAAGACTTACTTGACAAAGGGTACATGTAAAAGATTGCTCGTGATTGTATAATTAGAATAATACTTGACACAGGGTACAATAAATAGATTGTTTGTAGTTGTAATTAGAATAATGTTTACCTGCCTCAGTGTATGCCAAATAGATTGCTTCTAGTTGTAATTAGAGTGATACTTACCTGGCACAGGTACACCAAATATATTGTTTGTAGTTGTAATTAGAATAATACATGGCACAGGGTACGCCAAATAGATTGTTTGTAGTTGTAATTAGAATAACACTTATCTGGCACAGGGTATGCCAAATAGATTGTTTATAGTTGTAATTAGAATAATACCTACCTGGCATAGGGTACACAAAATAGATTGTTTGTAGTTGTAGTTAGAATAATACTTACCTGACACAGGTTATTCCAAATAGATTGCCGTTAGTTGTAATTGGAAAAATATCTACCTGGCACAAGGTACACCAATTATATTGCATCTAGTTGTAATTAGAATAATACTTACATGGAACAGGGTACGCCAAACAGATTACCTCCAGTTGCAATCAGAAGCATACTTACCTGCCACAGGGTATTCGAAATTAATTGCTTATAGATATAATTAGAAGCATACATACCTGTCACAGGGTATATCAAATGGATTGCTTCTAATTTTAATTAGAAGCATACTTACTTGGCACAGGGTACGCCAAATACATTGCTTCTATTTGCAATTAGAAGCATACTTACCTGGTACAGGGTATACCAAATGGATTGCATCTAATTGTAATTAGAAGCATACTTACTTGGCACAGCGTACGCCAAATACATTGCTTATAGTTGTAATTAGTAGCATACTTACCTGGCACAAGGTACACCAAATACATTGCTTCTAGTTGTAATTAGAAGCATACTAACTTGGCACAGGGTACGCCTCAGATACAATTGTGGCTTTCTATTTGTTAGTTAATTAGAAGCATACTTACTTGGCACAGGGTACGCCAAATACATTGCTTATAGTTGTAATTAGAAGCATACTTACCTGGTACAGGGTATACCAAATGGATTGCTTCTAATTGTAATTAGAAGCATACTTACTTGGCACAGGGTACGCCAAAAACATTGCTTATAGTTGTAATTAGAAGCATACTTACCTGGCACAGGGTACGCCAAAAACATTGCTTATAGTTGTAATTAGAAGCATACTTACCTGGCACAGGGTTATACCAAAAATACATTGCTTCTAGTTGTAATTAGAAAGCCATACTTACCTGGCACAGGGTGTTATACCAAATAACATTGCTTCTAGTTGCAATTAAGAAGGCATTACTTACCTGGTACAGGGTATACCAAATTGGATTGTTTCTAATTGATCAATTAGAAGCATACTTACCTGGCACCAGGGTATACCAAAATACATTGCTTTCTACTAGTTGCCAAGTTAGGAAGGCATACTTACCTGTCGTACAGGTGTATACCAAATGGCATTGTTTCTAAATTGTAATTAGAAGCAATACCTTTACCTGGACACAGGGTATACCAAATACATTGCTTTCTAGTTGTCAATTAGAAGCATACTTAACCTGGCAACAGGGCGTCTACCAAATTTACCATTGCTTCTAGTTGCCAATTAGAAGCATACTTAACCTGGGTACAGGGCCGTATTACCAAATGGCGATTGCTTCTAATTGTAATTAGAAGCATACTTACCTGGCACAGGGTATACCAAATGGATTGCTTTTAATTGTAATTAGAAGCATACTTACCTGGCATAGGGTATACTAAATAGATTACTTCTAATTGTATTAGAAGCATACTTACCTGGCACTGGGTACGCCAAATAAATTGTTTCTAGTTGCAATTAGAAGCATACTTACCTGGTACAGGGTATACCAAATGGATTGTTTCTAATTGTAATTAGAAACATACTTACCTGGCACAGGGTATACCAAATGGATAGATTCTTATTGTAATTAGAAACATACTTACCTGGCACAGGGTATACCAAATGGATTGCTTCTTATTGTAATTAGAAACATACTTACCTGGCACAGGGTATATCAAATACATTGCTTCTAGTTGTGATTAGAAGCATAATTACCTGTCACAGGTTACACCAAATACATTGCTTCTAGTTGCAATTGGAATGATACTTACCTGACAAAGGGTACACCAAAAAGATTGCTGTCATTTCCTTTATTTCTTCCAACATTACGTATTTGGTTCCTAGTTCATCAACTTTTCTGCTATATCCTTTATCGTCTGATATACTAAGTACTGAAGATTCCTCCCACGATCCAGGTTTCCATCCGCTCATATCTGGTCCTCGGGTCTCCAGCTTGCTTCTGTTTGGAAAGCTTTTAATGCTTCTGAATCCTTATCCTCCACTGTTATTGCCTAATGACTGGTTTGTTTTTTGGCCTGCAGTTGATGTTTAGGCCGATGTCCGCGTTCTTCATGGTGTCTTGTTGATGAGATTATCTTCTGCGACCTCAATTTCTCTGCGCATTTCTCTCCAACTTCATCTGGAGCTTCCGTGCTTGTGTGGCTTTCCTTCAGGTGTTCCCTTTATATCTATTGGCTCTTCCTTTTTTCTTGTTGTCTACTTCTCTAACTATTCCTCCTTTGTTGCAGCTGTCTGTTTTTTCCTAAGTCTCAACTTGAGATCCTCCCTCGTCTTCCACAATCCAGCATTCCATCCGTTCACATCTGGAACCTCAGTTCTCCAGCTTGCTTCTCTCTGGAAAGCTTTTAGGGCTGTCTCATCATCGACCTCCGCTGTTATTCTTTTTTCTGAGCTTCCATTTATCCTAGATTTCAAATCGGACGCATGCGTGCTCCGAAGCCTTCAAAGATGGCTTCTAAGGATCTCGAAGCTTGCATCTAGTCTTTGGATCCAGCGAGCCATATAGCGTTGGAGTGTACAGTTCATGTTTCAATCCATCTTTGTATCTTGAGTCTTCGCGTCAGCATGTGAATTTCATTTCATTATTCCTTCCTTGGTCGAACTTCACTGGGTGGCAGGCCAGACTTGGAGCCTCAAGGATTCTACAACGACTTCGGGGTAAACCATACCTGAGACTTGAGCTGGATTCTAATTATATTTCTCATAGTCATTTCTGCTGCTTCCTGAATGCTTCCCACCCTTCAAGGTAGAGATTCCAGTAGATCTGAAGCAGCATGTTAGTGGGGGATGACCGATGCTATGGCGGAGTGTGGAGTCTGGGACTCCAGACTTCGGAGAACGAATGGGACTTGAGGAAATGGGCAGGATCGTTCTGCTACATTTGACTTGGCATTTTTTAATTCTGGATAGTAGCCATTTCTTGAGAAGACTTAGACGTATGCTGCCGGTTTGTCAGTTTGTCTATGACTGGTTTGTGTTTTGTTTTTTTCCTTGTAGGTCATGGTTAGGCCGATGTTCGCGTTCTTCATGTTGTCTCCTTGATGAGATTATCTTCGGGAGCCTCAATTTCTCTGAACATTTCTCTCGAAATGCGTCCGCAGCTTCCGTAACTCTGTGGCTTTCCCTCAGCTATTCTTTATATCTATTAGCTCTTCCTTTCTTTCTTGTTGTCAACTTCTCCAACTATTCCTTCTTCGTGACAGCTGTCTATTTTTTCCTAAGTCTCACTTTGAGATCCTCCTCGTCTTTCGTCTGTTTGATTTCTGGATCTCTTTATCTTGATGTCCAGCCATGCCAGCTCCCTCTTTCAGTGAGGTATTAGCGCCCAAATAGCTGGAAGTGGCCCCCCCACCTCCTCTTAGTGCCTGCCTATATTATATAGCCTTAAATTTCATAATTCATTGAATCCCCCGACGTCTCGTTCATCGATTGCAGGAATGCGTAGTAAAATAGGCGTGATCCGTGAGGATAATCTAAGTATGGGTGTTTTTATGCCTTTCCTTTCGAAATTCTTCCGTTCGAAGTTTTGGATTTTCAACATACAGTGGAAATTTCCGACTGTTTCTTATATGTTCTAGGAAAAAAACGAAAATTTATCATTTGTCTCCAGTATATCAACTTCCTTGACATAACTTCAAGTCAGGCGTTCTCTTTGTAATGTTATGATTACGTGTCCAACAACAGAATATGTTCATATGGAGTTAACGTTGTGTTTATATTTATTTCTTAATTATTTCTTTTTATGTATTTATATCTTATTAGATACATACTCACTGTGTGAGTGTGATATTATAGGTCTTTCACTGAACCATTTGGTACGCTTGATGATTTTCAAATGTTGATATACTTCTCTCTCTCTCTCTCCCTCTTCTCTCTCTCTCTCTCTCTCTCTCTTCTCTCTCTCTCTCTCTCTCTCTCTCGCAAAATACAGCTAGTTGTGAAATGAGAGTGACTATCGCATTGCTAATTGGCGGTCGCACCGTTACGAAGGAAAATTTACTCTGCTATTTAGACAAAACAGTTGTTATCGGTGCTGTCATTTTGCAGATGTTCTTGGTCAAGATTGCAATGCAGGTGTACTGAACTTATTAGTCTTTTATTGTAAAGAAAATCTGGTGGCCGAGTTTGACATCTGTTCGGTAAACGATGCTTGCTTGGAGAGAGAGAGAGAGAGAGAGAGAGAGAGAGAGAGAGAGAGAGAGAGAGAGAGAGAACATTTTATCGCCAGCAATGATATGTTAAGAAGTTTAACATCTATTCAGTAAACGATGCTTGTTTGTCAGCGTTATTATTACCAGACACTTGTAGATTATATTTGTCTGGAGAGAGAGAGAGAGAGAGAGAGAATGGTATCAATATATCGCCAGCAATGATAAGCTAGGAGAAAATATGCATCAACCTGAACGACTGTTTTCGAAGCAGCTTCGTTGTCATGAAAATCAGACGAATTTCCTTCGACTCAGTAGCCGAATTTAGTCTTATTTTTTTTTTACATTTTTCTCCACGATTTTATTCGTTCATTATTTTTTTGGTTTATTATTTGGACAAAGACACCAGCTCTCTATTGATTTTTACGTCAAGTGGTACAAGATAATGCATTTAGAAGATTGTGTTTTTTTATTGTAAAATTGTTTAGCAGTTTGAGGTTGGTGATAAGGAGTCGTGGCGGTATTGTTTTTAAATGCTTCTCGGGAGAAAAGGGTGAATCTGACACTTGTTAATGTGTACCGGTTTATGTAATGAAAATATGTGAATGGTCATAATTGGTTTTTATTACCCTCATTCTTTATTGTTCAAACTTCCATAGAGTTTCATTATGTTAGGTTATGGAATTTAGAATTCTTTTCGCATTCATACTATCACGTGATATGACATGTTGTGCACCTGGCAGTGAGTCACGAAGAAAGTCAAGTTAAGGGAGTTATAATATATTTTACTCATATTCATATCTTTTCATATACTCACTCACGTGGGTTAGGTTAGTTTAAGGGGCTTAGAATTTTTTCCTTCATATTCATATTTGCGTGAAATGGTTTTTTTTTTCATCCATAGAGTATATCTTTAACCAATAGGTTGGGTTGGGTTAGGTTATGTTAGGTTAAGGGACTTAAACTTTTTTCACTCGGTAGTTTAGGTTAGGTTAGGTTAAGGGACTTAAAATATTTTCACTCAGTGGGTTAGGTTAGGTTAGGTTGAGT
>NC_087205.1:18797335-18847335 GCF_015104395.2 Macrobrachium nipponense | reverse complement strand
AGCCCTGAATAGGGCATTCGTTTGGCTTAGGATTGCCACATGTACACCATAAACCATGCATAATATGCTGTCCATTCTCTTGGGGAAATATCTAATTTCAAAATATCCGGATCATAAAAGGTGGCATAGACTTACATGTTTCATATCGTTTTTGTCAGTTTACAATGCTCATGGCATTGATTTTAAGACTAGACCTATGTTATATATTAGTTTGCTTATTATCATTATTATTTTTTCAGCAAACGTTTTGATTTAACATACAGCATATTACCTAAAGTGACAAATGTGGCTTAAAAAAGAAAAGAAAGAATAAACTACCTATGAATATCGAAGGATTTATGGAGCTTGTCAACTTACTCTGTGGGGAACGCAAAGAAATGAGTGAAAAGCAACAGTTTTTAGTAAAGAAATACATTTCAGTGCAGTTTTTTGTAACTTCCCAAGTGGGCAAGTAAATTTATGAATAAATGTACTTGCCCGTGTTCACTTTGTAGCCTAATTTACGCATCAAAACATATATAACAATCATAACTATAAACAGTAATTATATATAATATATATATATATATATATATATATATATATGTGTGTGTGTGTGTGTGTGTGTGTGTGTGTGTGTGTGTGTGTATCGAATGTAATAAATCAACTTCTAGACTGAACACTGTCCGCGTATCTCGTTCGATTCTAAATTTTACTATCATTAAAGTTACACAATGTTTCAAAAGATATGAAGCAACTGAATTTCGGAAAGGGGGAAAATCTAACTTAAAAAGTTTAATTTAGTGAACCCAACTCATATACTGATAAAGATACGGTTAATATAATATAATATAACCAGGGTGACTATTTCTTCTAGTTAGTGTAGCAAAATATCATTGCTTGGCAATGAACACTACACCTCCCGGTGCGGAGTTAGTTTCTCAGTGAAGTGCGGAGTTCGCGGCAACCCTGCTGGAAACTCCCAGTCTCTCGAGAGAGTTCACACAGGCAGGATGTATGTTCCACCTCTCCTTTTGAAAGACGTATCGTCTTTCAAAAGTATCCCTCAGGAGAGGTGGAACATACATCCTGCCTATGTGAACTCTCGAAAGACTGAGAGTTTCCAACCCTGTGATTGGCTTATCAACAGCCAATCAGGAGCGTCGTAAGGGACTGGCCTAGACATCGGATGCACGGTTGATGTGAATCTACTATAGCAACTTAGAGATGTTTTCAACAGTGAGTCTTCGTATGGATGTTCCAGTACTGTGATCATGATGTGGTCTTTCAGCTATAGATCATAATCACTGTCGTTTATTAATATACAAATCTTTATAACGATTTTCTGTGAATGATATCATTATATGGGTCTCCCGTGTATGATCCTATCTCTGAGTCATTATCATGGTGTCCATTTGTTATCACTATCATGGTCTTTCGTTGGTTCTGTCATTGTGAAGTCATTATAACGATTTTCCATAATAATATCATTATCATGGCCTTCCAGTTATTCTGTCACTGAAATCATTATAACATTTTTCTATGATAATATCATTATCATGGCCTTCAATTAGTCTGTCACTCAAGTCATTATAACATTTTTCTATGATAATATCATTATCATGGCCTTCAATTAGTCTGTCACTAAAGTGATGACAACGATTCTCTATGATAACGTGACTATCAGGGCCTTCCATGTATTCTATCATGAGGTCATTATAACGATTCTGTATAATAGTGTCATTATCAGGGCCTTCTATTGACAAAGTCATTATCCCAGTCTTTCGTAAATTAATTCGTCTCTGAAGAGAGAATTCCACCCGTCTATCAAACTGTTAATTAATATATATGCTTATTAACAGTCTTCGCGTCAGCTCTTGTGACACGACAACGACAATATTATACTGAGTTTAGAAGGCTTAGTTTAATATTCTTCGTGAATATTGCAAAGCCCTAGGGAAACAATGAAAATGTGCGAGTTATCGGTGCAATTGAGAGGTAACCTTTGGTAGACCGTAATATAATAATAATAATAATAATAATAATAATAATAATAATAATAATAATAATATGCAGGATTCACGAGGGTGGCAGCGAAGGGCTATGATACTAGAGAAAATAATATCATTTGCGGTAGGTTGCAACCCAGAGACAAATAGTACCAAACAGTATGATGAACATAGCGGGAATACAACAGGATATACGTATGTGAACAAACATAGCCTGTCGCATTACAAGAGTGTAAACAAGATGTTCAAAAGATGCTGAAATGAAAAAGTTTAGGCTGAACACATTAATGAAACAATCACTGATCAGAGGGGAATTAAGGCAAACTTTCTGGATTCTGGATGATCGCCGATAAACGCGAGAGGCTCCTGACAATTTTGCTCGAAGACACGTGCCTCGTAAAGGGGTAGTGCCATCAGTGCACCTTATGCGGTAAACTGTAGGCAGTACTTAAGATTGTTTTGCAGGCATCCGTTCCGCCCCTAACTGCAACCCTCTCGTTACTTTTACTGTAACTCTGTTCATACTCTCTTTCTTCTATTTCACTTTCCACATTCTCCTAACAAGTGTTCCTCCTGTTACACCTTTCAAACACGTTTACTCTCAATTTTCCTTTCAACGTTTAATGACCTTATGGGTCCCAGCGATTGGCATGTGGCCTAAATTTTATGTTCCATTCCATTTCGTTCGAAGGCCCGCGGGACACTTTGTGGAATAACCTTCTGCTTTTGGACACTAGGTCGTGAGGACATTTATCTGACAGGCAATGGCTGTGCAGAAACGGAGCTGAATGGAGGATGGTCGAATATTGGTACCTTGTTTAATGACAAGGTCAGGAAGGATTTATCAGGGAGGGTTAGGAATATCCTATGTAAATGTATTCCTCGGGGAATGGATCATGGGAAGTTTAAAGTATATAATCACACAATGATAGAAACTAAATTACGGTCTGCAATATGATTAATAATTTCGAGAATCGGTTGTTTAACCAATGGTGGTTTTTTATATGTTAAAATCCATTGGAAATTCATTAATGATTTCTTTCCATGCAACGTTTAATAGATACTAACAAACATATGTATAAAGAAATTATGTATGATAAATTCATAAAGTAACAAGTCTATGGGCATAACCAGCCCCGTTTCAGGGAATCCCTTCTCACCCCCACCCACTTCGAAGGCGGGGTTTGGGGGCGGTGGGGGGGAGGGGGAGGCAGGTGCGAGGTAAGATGAAACCCCAATATAAACCATCTTAGGGGTCACTACTATAACCCTGCCAAGTTTCATGCCCATCTGACCAGCCGTTTGGCCGTGATTGAATGACAGACAGACGGAGAGACATAACGCCCATTATAGAGATTCATATCTTAGGAAGCCGCGTATAAAGCATGTTCAACCATTTTACGTTTAAGACAATGTATTTTCATGGGTTCGCTGTAGAAGAGGTTACCAAATGAATACTAATACGATAATCTAAGTATACTTATCCTACACATAACTGGGCGATCCGTACTAAAATGGATAAGTAATTATATAATAACCAGTTAAGTGCGACTGGGGTATGATTAGATCAAGAAAACTAGTAATAAGTGAAGATGTCTGGAAACTTTCGTGAACAGAAAAAAAAAAGTAGACACACCGACATAAACACAGAGAGAGAGAGAGAGAGAGATAACAAAACTCCTCTAAATATCAGCACACTCACAACAGTCGCAGCCATTACAAATATGAAGGACATTTGAATTGAAGGCTCCAGAGGAGGACAGCAATAATTGTCCAATGAATTAAAGGGAACAATAATTTGAGAATGAAGGAGGGAAAGTTATTCGTGATATTAAAAGCTCTGTGATAATTATAGGAATCTCCGATCAATGTCCCGAGGGGGGGGAAATATAGGACAGGCATTACGAAAGTCCTCATATTGAGGACAGTCCAAGTGAAAGTGTGAATGTAGGGCAGTCAGTGTCATTAAACGAACTGGATAACCATGGCAGATATACGATGGCAAATTGAAAGCAAATTTAGAGCTAATTATCTTCGGCGTGACTGATGAATATTTTGCTGAAGTGATGGCGGATCATAATTTAACGGTAGTCCCATAAAAATGATCAATTATATTTGACGTGTAAAATTCCAACATTGGAATTTGACATGAACACTTGCCTAACTAGTTTTCGACAATGAATTATTAATTTGCATCAATACGAATGATTATCATACCGTTTTTTCTCTATCAGCCATTAATTTTTTTTTTGAACGGTTATTTAATTGATTCCAACAGACAATTGTTAATTATCACTAAAATGAAAGATAGCCTGACTTATTTTGGGCCTCCTGTTACTGGGAACCTTTAATTTGAATGAAAACATGACTGGTTTTGGCTGTTAGTTATCACAACTCTTTGACAAGTCTGATTTGCTTGACTGACCTTGGACTGATGATAATTGGCAGCACAAAAAGAAGAATCGTCGGCGTCAGAAAAATACTGCTTAGCTAAAATAACATATAATAAACAATCTTATCTCTTAGAACAATTTGTGGAGTCAATTCGAATTTTCGAATTCCAGTCATTAATTGAAATTTGATATATTCACTGTTGTCATACTGGAACCCACCATTACTACACATTTCTGCCCACACTACACCCCTGGGGTATTTTGTCAGTTCTGATTTATTTGTTTAATGTTACAATGTAGTTCAGTTTTACCCCTCGCCAGTTACAAGGCTCTAAGTTCAATTTTAGCTCATGAAAGTAGAGGCAGCAGCTTAAGACACGTTTAACCGAAGCCCGAAGCTATGAAATGTATAAGTCTAAAACCTGGCACTCGATAAAACCCCTTTCTTTACCGACGTAACTCTGACGTTTTTACCGGCAATGCACGTCTATTTTGCACCCAGCTCTCTCTCTCTCTCTCTCTCTCTCTCTCTCTCTCTCTCGTCATGTACCGTAAACATTAGCGACTGTTACTGATGTTTTCTGTCTCGCTTATCTCGTGGAGAAGACTTACAAGCAAAACTGTCCCCCCAACCCCCACCCCCAAACCCCATTGAGTAACTTTTCCCTATTTACGAGTGCAATGATCATTCGGCACCTGTTGTGAAATGTTGGGGAAATAAATTGACAAACATATGAATCGCGAACAGCTGCTTTGGCTGTAAAGGTCGTCTGTTTATATATATATATATATATATATATATATATATATATATATATATATATATATATATATATGAGTCTGAGTACACCAACGTGATTCATATATGCGCATTAAGCTATAAATGTCCTTTCATATCTAATTCATATCAGAATTAATATATTTTCAAATATGTTAACTGAAGGGGAATTTTTAGTTGATAATAATTTTGTCGGCTCCCGGGCGCGAACCTACGAACCTAGAGATCAGGACATACAGTGAAGAATTAGATATTAAAGGACATTCGTAGCTTAATGCGTGTATGTATGTATATATTATATATATATATATATATATATATATATATATATATATATATATATATATATATATATATATATATATATATATATATTGTCGTAAGCTGGAGAAAGGAATGCGTCGACCGAGCGCTTAAGTGTATTTTCACACCTCCTCACTTGACCCAGATGAGGTGAAAAAAAAAAAAAAAAATACACGAAAGCTCTCGGTCGACTCCTTTCATTCCTTCTTCCAGCTGTACGGCAACATGAAATATCGCATGCTTTAGCGATAGATCGTCAATATAAATATATATATATATATATATATATATATATATATATATATATATATATATGTATATATGATATATATAGAAATATATATTTGTGTGTGTGTGTAACATACATACATAATTATATTTGTATATATAACTTTAACCAACGGGTAATTGCATCCATAACTTAACGTAACAGCCTTCTGCGCATGCGCTTCCTATCCATCTCCATACCTACCTATGACTCAAGGCTAAAACCACCACAGGGGTCGTTCCATTCGTTTCCACCATGGGCGAGGACCATTTGAAAGTGCCATTTACCAGCTGGAACATCGCATCATGTCAGG
The DNA here is from genome assembly GCF_015104395.2 of Macrobrachium nipponense. Lineage (NCBI taxonomy): Eukaryota > Metazoa > Arthropoda > Malacostraca > Decapoda > Palaemonidae > Macrobrachium > Macrobrachium nipponense. The sequence goes on along the minus strand of NC_087205.1, from coordinate 18,841,292 downwards.
CAACGGGCGGAATCGTCGGAAATTCAATACAGTAACTTCGTCGCGGAAATGCGTCAGCATATCCGTCGTCATAGATAGTTTGTGGTCAATCGCCGTGGCTTCCGTTAGGATGATGCGTTGTTAACCAAGTGATAAGCAGTGAATTTATTTTTCTCGATTTTTCCTTATTTGAAATTTTCCGCGTTTTCCTGTTCTATGTTTGATTTTCGTCTTCATCTCCGCCGTGAAACTTTATATGATAATGGCGGATGTAACTTACTGATACTCAAGGAAGTTTAGGCGTATGGGAATGGTCCTCTCATCGTAATGAAAATAGCGAAAGCTTGTCAAGACCTATCGGATTCAAGCCCGAAGGTGTTATAATATAGGCCTAGAAACCAAAAAAGTGAGATTTTCGTCTTCGGTTATAGATTGGGATAATTGTATCGGTGTTTTAAATGCATGTGATAAACAGATTAATAGCTGATCAATTATAGAGCTTTGCTTGTGCTTCCATTTCGCTATTACGCATACACGAACATATGCACAAGCACATATGCATGTAAACACAGACAAAAACACAGATTCGGGGAAGTTTGAAGCAAGAATTGATAATTGACAACCCTCTCCCAGAAGAGCAACTTGCCATAGCTGAGCAGTCGCTACTACCCTAAATATAGATATTTTTTTAATAACCACAACCTTCCTTTGTTAACAGGGATTATTAGATACAATTAGCATTGCTTCTACTGTCATATTGCACAGACACTACCTAGACGCATTCTTTAGAGACCCTCTTCTCTCAACTATCCTTGACAACATTTGCATAAATGTGACAGATACGTCGCGCAAGATTTTGTGGTCTTGCTCTTCTCTTCTCGTCAACACCTGTCCGTCATAAAACGTTAACGGCTGATAAAGAAAGTGTTTTGTTGTCATTATCGTAGGACTTGGCGATGGTGCAGGAAGTGCAAGAGACAATGGGCAATCGTGAAGGTTGGGCTATTTATTCAACACGTTGAGCTCTAATTAAAAAAAAGAAAAAACTCGATAAAAAAGAACGAATGGTCAGAGACGGACAAGTCTTCCATCCATCCTGTGACGGCAAAATCATCTAACTCCCCTTTACGTAACAAGCCTTTGAAAATGATTCCAGACCCTGTTACAAGCACAAGCAAGGATAGTTTAGATAGGCCTTACATATACAAATCACCTCCTTCTATAAAGACAGAACAAAGACCTACAGGAGATACCAAACCCCCAGAGGAGCTACGACCTTTTAAAAAGGCTAGCCTTAGAAAGACACACACAAAAAAAAGAAAAAAAAAAGGAAGAGGAAACTACAGAAGCACGAGGATTCACAAGGAAAAAGGCTCAAGAGTAAAACCAGTAAAAGGAATCTGAATAACGAAAGGTTTCTGAAGTATGGTGGAAATAAAATCAGAAAAAACATTGAAGATTATTGGTGAAATGGGAAATGGGCAAATACAGCCTCAGGGGAGTAATGGGTGCAATGCATCAAATGCAAAGTCTAGGTCTATGAACGCTGCACAAATGAAATTGCTCATTATGTATATACGTGACCTATGCACAATGAAGTGTTAACTTATTTCTTTTGGTTTTTAAAGGATGTGCTTCTTTTTATATTTTGTAACAATATACCCCATGGACTGTAACAATTGCCCCGCATATGGGGCAAGTTGTATACAAAAAGTTTTTCTGCTATTTTCTATTATATTACAGTAATTAAAAAGTATATAACCTTTTTGTTACATGAGTATGATAACACATATAATAACCTTTTCACAGCATAAATTTGTTAAAGTTTCCTTAATTAGATATTGAATTAGAGGTAAAAATAGTAAAATTGTAACAACAGCTCCTTTGTGCCTGGCTCTGCGCTTTAGAGATGGGAAGTCCGTTGCAGATGCCAGGTCCTTTGCTCAGTCCACCTCACTAAGTGGACAACTGTAAACAGGTAACCTAATGTACCAGTTTAAATTTCCGTATTACTGGGGTACTGAACAATTCAAACCAACTTTGTAAAGAAGTCACGCAGAGGCACTCTCTCGCTGTTGTTCATCTGTCTTTTTAAGTCTCGATTTATAAATATTTTTGTAATTTCTTTAAACGTTCCTCTATGGTTGTTTTTGTATTAGTAAACACTGCTATTTTTTAACATCGTTGTTCAAATTTTTCTGTATTTTCAAACGTAGCCATGTTGATTTTTTTTTTCAAACATTCCTATGTTAATTTTCTATAAGTTTCAACGTTGCTATGTTAACTTTCTGTATTTCTTAACATTATTATGTTAATTATCTGTATTTTACAATATTTCTGTGTTAATTTTCTGTATTTTACAAAATTTCTGTGTTAATTTCGTTTTTTGTTTTTTAAAGAATTTCTGTGTTAATTTCCTAATTTCCTGTATTTTACAAAATTTCTGTGTTAATTTTCTGTATTTTCAACCATTGCTACGTTGTTGTTCTGTATTTTCAATCATTGCCATGTTAATTTACCTAAATGCGTCGAAGTAACGCTGGATGATTTATCGTAATATTCAGAAAGATCTGTATAGTCACGACTGACTCGGCCGAATCGTCCGGCCAAAGATGCGAGGAGAACTCGGGCCCAAAAGGTTTATTTGCTCTGCAGATTTTTCCTCTCCTCTTCTGACCTAGATTCGTCAGCATTTCAATCGCCCTTGTTTGAATCGAGTTAAGGACATGCATTTCCCAGAGGGGATCCTCCTCTTCAAACTTTTGCTTTCTTCTTGGAAAAAGATAATAAAGGAATTAACTCCTCCCGCGACAGGAAGAACTCCGGCCATCGCCGGGAAACTGGAGGAAGATGACTGAATTAAATGAGGCTGCGTCCTCTCTGGCTATGTCCGCTGCTTTTGTAGCTAGTGGAACTTGGGATGGTGTTGTTATATATATATATATATATATATATATATATATATATATATATATATGTATATGTATATATATATATATATATATATATATATATATATATGTATATATATATATAATATACATACATAAGCGAATACCACAGGAAAATGATATAATGAAGTCACGTGCGTCTACTGTGATTTTTTAAGAATATATATATATATATATATATATATATATATATATATATATATATATATATGTATTGAAACGACAACGACCATACACACATATACATACTATATATATACACACACACACAGACATATATATATATATATATATATAGAGAGAGAGAGAGAGAGAGAGAGAGAGAGAGAGAGAGAGAGAGAGAGAGAAGGGGGGGGGGGTTCAAAGTCCAATGGCTAAGGCCGTGGGTTCGATGCCCTGGAGCAAATTGGAATGTGTCCTTATTGGCGTAACAGGTGAATTATGTACCTGGCAGGTACCCGGCTGTTGTGGGTCACAGCGTGGATAAAGAAAGCGAGGAGTTGGCAACATCATCCCTAAAAAGGCTGTCCCTTCTACAGTGACGAGGTATGACGATGATACCTTTGTCAAATTTGGTCTTTTATAACGTCTGAGTTTTGTCTTCTACAAATCTCCACTCGCCTCCAACCTTCAGCCTCACCGGTCTTTGTCAAGTATACTAGCTTATTTGGTGTATTCTCTCTCTCTCCTTTTCTTAGTCTCCAATTTACATAACATGGAATTACCGTAATTTCCCTTAAAAAACTTTTCTCAAAATCCTGTTATCTGACTCATGGTATTCTTCTTAAAGATTTATTGACAAATCGTCAAAGTCTTTCATTGTTAAATGTCTATGAGATCATGATCCAGGGTTAATAGGGTAGAAAGAATAGAATGATTTGAAGAATCAATGCGAACCTCGTTGTTATGAGAAACAATACGATTCATTAGAAAAAAAATCTGGTGAGTAAAACTAAACTGTTCGAAAAACAATTCGATCCTCTCGCGACATGCAGAACGTTTTTTTTTTTTTGGACAATCAAAACCAAATTTTGGAAAACAACTAAATTCTTTCTAAACTATATAAACTACTTTCGGAGACAATGCACGCTCTACTTGATAAAAAGCGAACCTATCTATTTAAGAAACAATACAAACTTCAGTTTGGAAAACAAAATGCGAATTATTTTTTTAGAAGAAATAAGAAAATATATAGTACATATATTTTTGGAGGAACAAAAAACTTTTAAAACAGAAACACAGGACACACATTCCTGTTGAGAATTGGAGAAACGGGCTTTTAAAAATTGCACGCAGGAAAAGAGATTAGCCACGAGGAAGGAATCAAATTGAAAATGTTTACGAGTGCCTCCCATGCGATGCGAGAGAGCATTTGATAAAAATCGCTCGCAAAAGACGACCCTGGACTTCAAAGGGGGCGCGTAATACGCATAATATTTCAGAATAGATTACGGCATATCCGTTGCAGGGCAATAAAATTGCAGAAACGGTTAAACGGCGTCAAATTTGATGCCCGAACGAATAAATAAATATAAACGGTCGTAAAATCATTTTAATCCTTGAGAAGGACATTCAGTTGACGACTGCAGTATCGTTCTCTAAAAGCACGTTGATTGCGTTTCCTAAAAGCACCTTGATTTGGAATCACGCTACAGTTGTTACAGGTCCTCTGTAATTCTTAAATTACAAAAGCCGAGCGTACAGTAAAAAGCACACACGTGTTGACGCTGTTGGTTGCTGTAAATTATATTTTTCTTCAGTTTCCGTCGAAAAATTGTGCGTATCAGGCTACAGTTCGATTGTGACGGTTGCTTTTACAGATATTGTGGTCGCGGGAAGTTGCTTATTTGGTAACGTTGCGTTGAGTTCTTTGTGTCATAATGTTTTATGAAGTTTACCTGAAACGGCATGTCTGTTGGAAATACACAATAGGTAAGTGTTAGGGTGAATCAAATATTCGTTTATATGCTCATGGAACCATTGTATTAGTTCGATCCAAATCTGGTAGAGGGTAGATCGAGGTAACTCCGCGTTGGGTATTTCTTTGAAAATTACAGTTTCCTATATTATTTGGGTTGCTTATTAAGAATTTACCGTTATTTATTTATTCTTTTTTCTTTTTCTTTTTTTTTGGGGGGGGCGTTGTATCGAGTGTACTTAACCCCCAAGGGCTAGTACTAAACACGGCGAAATACATTGGACGCCCCAATCTCTAGTGGCTGCCGTATTCGCGGGAACGTTTCTTGCAGTTCGTGCGGAGTTATTGTCTGGAATTAACTGGTAGAGTCTTAAGGACAAATGATAATAATAAAAATGACAATAACAGATAAGAAATATAAAATAGAAAATAAACTTGTCATTTACCTTTCATTGCATAAATACATACCTTTCTTGGAGAGGTGACCATATAGCCAGTTTTCTCAAACTTTTAGCAGCTGTTCCTTAAACTCTTTACTATGCTACGGTAAACATTCTTTCCTTATTCATCCCTTCAAAGCTAGCTTATCGAAAACTACATATTCTTTCATTTTAGGCTATATGGATGGAAATGCTTCGCAGACAAGAATGGAAATATTTTTGCGATTTATTTCAAAATCTTCCATTATCTTACAATTCAAACTTTATGACATTATAGATTTACCAAGGAAAACTAGTAGTTCTTGTAGTCAAACCGTTTCTACGTAAGTGCTGTATATCCATGAAGCAAGAAGGAAGTTGTAAATAGATTCTGTTTCCCTTCTAACTTGTAATTAATTCCTATGGTTTGTGTCTCTCTCCTTCCTTGTGGGTCATTTCACCCCTCTTTCCTTCCCTTTCCTTGTCTTATCTTCGGTCCTGGGCTACAGAGGGGCACGTGCTTGCCTTTTCGTATTGGCAGTTAATAGAAAAAAAGCAATAACTATGATAATAGATAGATAAATAAAGCCCCTGTTATCCTCTCGTGTTGGTCTTTCCACTAAAAAAAAATAGATAAATAAATATATAACTCCTTTCTGTAGTTGGACAGTTCTTGTTGATTTCACCGCTCTTAACCTCCACCTTTTTTTTTTTTTTTTCTTCGGGCCTGGGCTACAGGGGGACACGTGGTTGCCTTTTCTTATCATTCTCTACATCAAGAAGCAATAACTATAACAATAGATAAATTAATGATAGTTGAATAAATCCTTTGTATAGTTGCACGGTTTTCCTTCCTTGTGCTTAATTTCACCCTTCTGCCTTCTACCTTTTCCTATCTTCAGGCCTGGACTACTAAAGGGAATTTGGTTGCCTTTTTGTATTGCTCATTACATTAAAAGCTGAACAAAAACTATAAATAAACTACTAACTAAATTCTTTCTAAATTTGCACAGTTCCTTCTTTGTGGTTAATTTCACCCTTCTCTCCACCTCCCTTTTCCTATCTTCGGGCCTGGGCTACAGATGGACATCAGTTTGCCTTTTCGTATTGGTCTTTCGATTCAGAAGCAAAAAAAAAAAAAAAGAAAAGAAAAAAAAGAAGAAAAAAAAAAAAAAAAAAAAATATATATATATATATATATATATATATATATATATATATATATAGAGAGAGAGAGAGAGAGAGAGAGAGAGAGAGAGAGAGAGAGAGAGAGAGAGAACTGAGCGCTTATTTACAGGTAGGCACAGACACCCACTGCTTGGTAGTACCATAGAAAGGTGTAATATATATATATATATATATATATATATATATATATATATATATATATATATATATATATATATATATATATTACACACCTTTCTATGGTACTACCAAGCAGCTGTGGGTGTCTGTGCCTACCTGTAAATAAGCGCTCAGTTCTCCAGTGAGTTGTTTTGGTTGTGATTGTATCTTGTGGGGGAAAAAATGATCTTTGCAATTCTAATGCCTGATTGGCAGACGTTATCAGGGAGAGACCATTAGTTATGGTTCTGTTTTGCATTCTGTTATCAGGTTAACGACGTCACTTTAGGAGGAAAAGCTCCTCTCTCTGGATGTCGTGAGTTGGCAAGTATTGGGGTCATTTGTCATGCTTTTTTTTAGATGTTTTTGTTTATATCGGTCTCTGAATGTTAGAGGGATATTTTTTTTATTATTAATGGCGACATAACAGATCTTCGGATATTCAAAGATATTCTTCAAATAGAGTTTGCTTTGAACATTCAGGTCTTTGGCTGTTAATATATATTTTTTATTTGATTGATATTTTTTATTGAAATTTTAGATGTCAGTAAGTTGATAATATTTTATATATTTGATATTTGATTGAAGTTATAAATCGATGGATACATATGAATGTATTTCAGTTAACTAATATTTTATTAATGACACACCTCTGGGCGCTAATGTATATTTTGTATAACTAGATATCCTATTAAATTACGAGACCTCTGGACTCTTCGTTAAAACCTTATAAATCGTCGATATTTGATTACTATTATACATTTCTGAGGAATTCCCGTTAGCTAGACGATTGTCTAAGAATAACCACAGAAAAAACATCTTGAGTAAGTTGAGGTAACAGCCGACGATCATTTCCACAGAATTTTTTTATCCTCTGTGCAAATTTACTCCGAGTTCGTTTACTCTCTCTGTGCATGAACGTAACTATCATTATCATAGTATTAAGCATCGTCTGGTTTCCCTTTCGAACATTTTATCCAATTGTATAAAACTCATCTGTGTTCAGAACATGATATTATGCAAGGGAGATTGCTGGAGTTAGTAACAGATTATCTTATAGAGCGTCAAATCTTCTTGCAGTGAGGTTGATGGAACGGGCAACAGAGGGTCTTAACCTAGCCCAGACCTGAGGAGAGGAAAGGAAGAGGAAAATAAAATAGGTAGATGATTTAGGAACGAAACGCTTCTTACGCCTTGGTCACTGAGGCTACGTTTCAACACCGAAAAGTTGTGTCAGAAATTTTCTTGAAGGTTAATCGTAAATGATTTAATTATTTTTCTTCCGTAATTCATAATTCTTAGCACTGTGCCAAAAATCCTGTCTTTTAGTGTGCATAATGTATATGATGAAGGCTTCTTGCATAATATTGATATGAATTACTGCAGATGAAAAATCTTGCATAAGAAAGTAAATAGTCTAGGCCCGTCCTTTGACATTCATACATTAACAGTTTAGTCCAGAGTCTGCATTCTAAACGACTTGCGCAACTAAAACAAAACAAGAAGAATGGAATTGATAGCCTTTTTTTTTTTATTATTATAGCTAACATACAGTAGGCCTCACCCACCAGACAACTAGATCGATTCTGAAGCAATAAACCAGCTTTCCCCTCGTGACAATCAGATAATGACTGTAACATTTTCTGTCGAAATAATTTTACTCTAATGAATTTTATTGTGGTTTCCTGTGCCTTTATCGGTATGTATGTCAGCCATACTTACTCTCATTACTCCATTGTTATTCGGGCCTCGTTACGTCACATTGGCACTTGCACTTGATATAGCTAAGGTTACTGTAAGTTCTTGTTGAGCTCTAAAGAGCTTTTGAACCTGCAAAAGTCATGTGAGACAAAATTTCCCCCGAATATACTTAAATTTTTTTTCCTTCTGAATTTCAAGGGATACATTTGTTTTTAATTGTACGTTATTTCATTTTAGCAACTTGATACAAAAACGATATTAATGCGTTCTTTTCTTAATCTTCGACACTATTAGCGTAAGCAATGTACTTCATGTAATATTATTTTCATTGTTCATTAAACCCGATGTTGATTTTTATTTCATTCCGTGTCCGCAGATCTAACGTGAAACTGCACGCATGCGCTTAAACATTAGAATAGAAAATGAAGGAATAAAAGATGGTTTCATACATATGGCTGCGTATATCATTTCCGAACTATAAAAGGAACTATTGACATTTGAGGATACAATATTCAGACTGAAAAAAGAAGGAGAAGAAAAGAAGTCTTGTACATTGAAAATACAACATGGAAAAGACAGTCCCTTCTTTCTTATAATGTAAGTATACATTCCTTCCTCTATCCATACAGTTATTACTCGCTAAAATGTAGGTATACATTCCTTCCTCTATCCATACAGTTATTACTCGCCTTTAGCACTATGCTCACGTTAACATATAGTACTAGAAACGTGAGAGGAGTTAGAGCGCCACTCCCTAGCTAGCATAGACGCGGGTTGGGGGGCAGGGATAAATCTTTCGGCATATTCAGAAAGTTTGAGAAAACCCGTTTCAGAGGCTTCGAAGAGATTGTGGAAAAGTCTGAGGAAAAAAATACATTTGTTTTGCGGAAGTGACAGAGGAGTTGTTAAATGGAGGCTAACGGAAGGAAGAATAGGGAGAGAGAGAGAGAGAGAGAGAGAGAGAGAGAGAGAGAGAGAGAGAGAGATTTTATGTACACACACACACACACACACACACACACACACACATATATATATATATATATATATATATATATATATATATATATATATATATATATATATATATATATATATATATATATATATATATATATATGTTTATCTAAAACATAATATATATTATATATATATATATATATATATATGTTTAGCTGTTTCCTGGGATCTATCTGAATGATTTTAGATCCACCAATAACTGAGTCATGGGGGATTTCTACATTCATGGCAGCCCCATGCGTGAGTAACAGACGAGGACTGATTGACTTATTGGCTTGATCAACTGGCGTCACACACACACACACACACACATATATATATATATATATATATATATATATATATATATATATATATATATGTATATATATACTATATATATATATATATATATATATATATATATGTTTAGCTAAACATATATATATATATATATATATATATATATATATATATATATATATATATGTTTAGCTGTTTCCTGGGATCTATCTGAATGATTTTAGATCCACCAATAACTGAGTCATGGGGGATTTCTACATTCATGGCAGCCCCATGCGTGAGTAACAGACGAGGACTGATTGACTTATTGGCTTGATCAACTGGCGTCACAACATTATAAGTCACCGTCGGCGGGTTACTCCAAAAGAGGAAGGTTAAGAGTCAGGTGAACAACTTTACACGATACACCAATGCACTTGCAACAAACCTGTTCGTGTAGCTTGGTGCGACAATGTGTCATGATGACGCTCTAAAACCAACGATGAGTATTGAACGCCAAAGAACTTCATTTATTACGGGAGTTAAGAGGCGCAACTTTACTGCAGCTTAAAATCCGTAGAGTTGTTGTAAAGGAAGAACTCCAAGTCCCTTGATCATGAGTCTAATATTTCCCTAATGTATAGGCACGTTTCGTCCTTCTTCGTTGTGTCTCTGTTGGCCCAAGCACTAAATCGTATATGTACCTGGTTTGAGTCGACTGTGGTGGTTTGCAATGGGGTTAGCAACATAATCCCAGGAAATGCTTGCTGAAAACAGACAAGAAACACCAGGTAAATATCGTCGGTAATCTGTTTCTGATAAAAATGTATAGGTTACCTTTGGTAATTTTTAATATTTAACTGAACTCAAGTACACCTGTATTCATACAGTCCAATAAATAAATAAATAAATAAATAAAGCACCGAGAGAAAAGATGTCTTGTTCCAATGGTGTATACATCCTCTTTTTCATTAGAATAATGTAGCTGATAAGTTGATGGTTGGTCAAGAGCTTGAAGTCTTTTAATGCTTCTTATGCAATTTTCTTTCTTTACAACGCTGCGTATTCGTTATTAATTAATTAATTAATTTATCTAATAATATCTGTCTCGGTTCTTATTATTTGCAAAGTGAAGAGAAATACATATTTATGGATTTTGAAGGTGAACGATAAAATGAGACCATCGAACGTTCATAAAACGACAGCGTAGAAATAATTGTACTTTTCGGTCGAAAGAAGAGAGAAAAACATAAACTATAATTTTGTTCTCAGGATTTACTACGTTTGTATTCGCGTACGCGCTCATGAAATTACCGTAACGACATAATGATGGTATTTTGATAATCTCTTACTCATTATGTCGTGGCCGGGTCCGATGCTAAGTTATTTCTCGTATTATTTCCATTATAACGATTGCTTTTTATGTCAAGATAACCGTAAATTTCTTTAAAAAAACTTCTTTTTTTAACTGGCGTCGTAAATCTAATCATTATTAAACGAGTGACTGGCAGACATGGAAATTTTCCCTCCGTCTGAGACATATGGGCGCGAAGGGTTTCCAAGCGTCGCCAGGCGGGCAGCGGCAGATAGTGATGAGTGCAGCTTCCTCAGTCAGTGGTGATCTGGCAGTGTAAGTAAGCGGACGTTGTAGCCGCACCTCCCGGCAGGCGTGAGGTGTCTCTTATTCGAATAGTTTGATCTTTTTGCCGAAGTCGAAGTGTTGTGCATTGGTGAAAACGCCGTGGTTTCCGTTCATACTCTTGGATATATCGAATCCCGCGAAGGACATTCTTTTTGAAAGTGTTTTTAGGCTTTTGTTAAGTCTTTTAAGGTAAATAATCGAACTTTTCTCTCATCACTTCGGAACCCGTTGTGACAGTTCCACATGTTCGCTTCTTCCCCTCCTCTCGTCATCCTCGTGGATTGAAAGTTCCACTTGGAGGAGAGCAAGAGAGAGAGAGAAACCCCCAACGAGAAGAATTCGGGTTGGAATCGCTCTCTAACAAGGGCTGACCATGGAGAAACTGGCGGTGGCGAACGGGGACGGAGTCGTCATCAACGGCGACACCTGTAAGAAGGAGAAGGAGAAGTTTTCGCCCTTCAGTACTGCAACTTCGCCGACAGGTGGTCGCCCTCGCCCGCGGTCTGCAGCGCCTCAGCAGCTCGTGTCCTATGGATTTCTCCTAACTGTTTTCAGCGTGAGTGCGTGGTGTTACTTGGGATGGAGACACCTCAACCTCGAATGGAAGGTGGGCAGCCTGGAGGGCGAACTCGCTTCGCGCCTCGAGCACCGCCTCCGACAGCTGGGCCTCGACACGCCCATGTTAGGTACTACTTCACCTCCGCTGCCCGTTCACGCCCGCGTGGCTAGACAGGCGCCGCCCTTGGATAACTGCATATGTCCACCAGGTAAGATAAGTCCAATTAAGTTAGTTTTCACATAATTGGATAGAACTGGTAGTCACTGTAATCGAGGCTACTTTCTTATTTGACTGTTTAGCTTAGGCCTACAACCACGCTCGGTCTTAACTTCCGAGTCTGACTTGACCCGAGAAACAAACACGTTTCAGTGGATTTGCGGTAAGTTTCTGTAAACAGTATAAGATACCCTTGCATTTGTGAGCTGTATCCATTAATTAAGGTGAGTTGACATTGTATGTGTTGAGAAGTTGAGATATCCATCTTTTGATTTAAACTGTAAGTAATCATACTCCCTATTTTTAAGAATAAAACTAATAATTTCCTATATTGATTATTTGAGCAGTTATTAATTTTGATGGAATTAAACGGTAATCGTTTTTATGGCTTGAATTTCGTCTAGAAATATAGATGAACAGACAGCAATTAGGCATAGCTTATGTTGCGTTCCACGTTAGACTTAGGCCAAGTATTCAAACCTCTCGAAGATTAAAAGTGGCTTATTCGTGATCAGGGATCCAAGAGTGAACGAGAATTTTACAGTTATTCGATACTATCCAATCTGCCACAAATAATCACATATATAATGTTTGTTATACGTTTTTATTTATTTATTCAACCTAATCCTAGGAACATCGTGGTGTAACCTCATTACCTTATTTAAAATGGGATTGTATTAATCGTATTAGCTTCTTTTATATATATAAAAGTGTGCCTAGATACGCATATGCGTATTTAAGAACACGTTTATGCAACAGATAATGGTTTTTTTTAGACTTCACAGGCTCGTCCCAAAGATAAGGCGTTCTCGTAGTGGAGACCAAACGACCTTCATTTCAGAAACAAGTCGGCCTTCGTGCGTGAAGTATCGCTGTGTAGTCATTGTCGTGATTTTTCTAAGTTTGGCGTGTGCTATTTTATATTACAGTTTTGTTTTGGGGTAATGATTTTCGTGACTTGCACTATAAACTTTTTTAGCTTTATATATATATATATATATATATGTATATATATATATAATATATATATTATATATATATATTATATATTTTAATGTTACACAACTTTTGCCCATGTTTGTGAGTTATTTATTAGGATTATGCATTTGTGTTTGAATTAGATAATAATTTCAGTACTTAATGACCTCGTTTTTTAAAATGTCCCCTCTCCCCTTTTTTTCTATAAAGACGTTGGGTTATGCTCCTTCTGCCCTTCTGAAATGAAAGTAATTAATTATCTTCCATTCCCGTCATGCTTGTCTAGGGCTGCTGTATCAGTTTTTGTTTTTATATTGAAATTGCATGTCGGTTCTGGTTGAGTTCATTACTTATGGCTTAACATGAAAACACTCTCGTTTATGTTTGGGCTGAATATGGTATTTGTGTGTTATAACGAGAGAAAATGTTTGCCGTATTATCGGTTAATTTTAAGCTTCCAATATTCTATAATGGCTTCGCAAAGTATGTAAATAAATGTCGATACGTGAGCGTTGTATGGGCGTATCGTATAATATAGTGCAAGTTCATAAAGCTCTCTCTCTCTCTCTCTCTCTCTCTCTCTCTCTCTCTCTCTCTCTCTCTCTCTGGCTGACTTTGATCGCCTAATGCGGCCGTCCTTTGTGTGGCATAGTCCTACTGAAGAGCGGCTATGAAATTCATTTTAGAATCGCCGATGATTTTGTGTTATTTTCGGCCCTTTGATGTTTGACCTACAAGATTGCAGCAGACCATTTCCAGCCCTTCCCCTTCCCCCCTCTCTACTCCCTCTCCTCCCCGTCTCTTTTGCATAGATGAGACGTTTTAATGGGTTCCGTCATCTCGACAAACAGGGTTTTCATTTGTTGGTCTCGGACAAACGAAGCCTTGTTTGATATCCCATTTGTCTGGATATGGATGTGTGCGTTTCTCCCGTTTAGGTTATTAAATTTAAGGAGAACTACTTTTAAGATTGTGCGCTTGTTGGTGACTGTTCAAAGTATAGTTCCATATTGCACACGCTCACTCTATTGGTAATTATTGCTCTCTGAGAGTTTTACGCGCAGTTGACATTGAAACTTGAGTTTCTTCTGATAAATGGGTTTGGTGACTCGTGTTTTCACTAGTTTTAGGTGGACTTATAATTTTGCTACACACCTTAGGCCTAGAAGTCAGTCTTGCGCGTAGACTACGCCCAGATGGCTGGTCTACTTCAGAATGAAGAAAAAAAGTGACCGTTCATCCGAAACTTTGTCTGTTTGTATGGTGTTTTTACGTTGCATGGAACCAGTGGTTATTCAACAACGGGACCAACGGCTTTACGTGACTTCCGAACCACGTCTGACCCCTCAATGGAATGCCCAAGAATCGAACTCGCTGCTACCGAGGTGGCACACCAAGACCATACCAATCACGCCACTGAGGCGCTTTGTCAAGGAGAAATCACGTTACATTATTTTCCTGGCAACGAGAGAAATTCAGTTTTAAGGATGACCGAAACAACCATTACAACCCTTGAGGCTTTATACAGTAGTTACCATCATTTGCTACTTTTTACCGGCAGCAGCTCACACGATGGTTTGAATTAATATTATTATGATTTTTATCTTTATTAGCGAGAGGGTCCCTCTTCGTTTGTTCACAACATTTTTAGCCTCGAAAGTTTAAAAGGATTTTCTGAGGATGAAATTTTTTCCGCGTCGATTTCTGTGTGCCGAACAACCTTTTAGACGAGCTGGCTCATTGGGAATATTAAGCCCGGAGTGTGGGTCGTCCATCATAATTCAAGACTGACAGTCGCTAGTTTTAATAATTCTGCCTAACTGGGAAGCAAATTAGCTTTAGGGATACCCGGAGTCAAAAACCGCGAGGAGTTGGTTGTTCGTGATAGTTTCGACAGTTTTAACAAGGTTTTGGTGTATCAGACGGGCAAGTTCTCTCTCTCTCTCTCTCTCTCTCTCTCCTCCTCTCTCTCTCTCTCTTCCCTCGCTCTCTATATATATATATATATATATATATATATGTGTGTGTGTGTGTGTGTGTGTGTGTGTGTGTGTGCGTGCTTGAGTGTGTGTGCGTGGGGTATCTACAAAAAACCGATCGGTTGTTTGGTTTCTTGTAGCCGCGTTAGCATAGCAGGCATGATATCTTTTTGTGGCTTGTGGAGTGTCGGGTTATAGACACATTGAACACTTGCCATTGAAGAAGGGAAAACAAATTTTTTTTTCGACCTAATAATCAGTAACTGGAAGTCTGGAACGAGAAAATTATGGCATTTGCATAAAAAAGCATGGAAAGGCCCAAGTGAGAGTAATACGGAAATTGCAGTAACAATGGCAAGGGGCTATATTGCATTTTAGAGCCACCGAGAAAACTGATTTGTATTGCGTTGCTGGCACATCAAAATGTTGAAATTAAATATAAGGTGTGTGTTCATTGAAACAGCAGTACTATATAGAGTTTAATGTGACACACAACAACATGTAAACAAGTAGAGGAAAGCGCTCTTTTGATGGATTTGATGTTAATACTCACAGTGGGGAAGTTCATTGAGTATTTCACTGAGATGACTGAAAGAAAAAAATTGTTACGAGACATGAGAAAGGCAGACGCTGATAAGTGTAGGTAAGAAAAATGAAAGAACCGTTAAAATCTAATGAAAAGCTACTGAACAGAAGGAAAACATTTGTCAACAATTCTTGAAATTTCAACGAAATCTACAAAGCAGACAAAGGTTGAACACTTACTCAAGGAGCTTTTTAAGACAGGACTAAATTATAAACTACAAAAAAGTCTATTAAATGACAGAAAACGTATCAGAATGGGGGAAAGAGTATAAAAAACACACACACACACACAAGAACCCGTGGCCAAAAGAACTTGTAAAGGATTAAATGGTAAATATCGCTACATTGAAATCTAAAACCAAAGGGATAAAACATTTCATCACATGATGCTCACCACGATAAGAAGGAATTTAATCCCTGATGATGAACCATACGTACCCATGAAGTGTTACAACGTCGAACACAAATGCCATGTAACACAATGCTTCAAATACCAGAAATTTGAACATACGTAAGATAAACGTCCTTGAGGATTTGCATGACTAAAGGATGGGAAGATCATAGATTAAAGGATTGTATTCAAATAAGACACAAGTGTATACGTTGTCAGGGCTCTTGCATGACAGGACACGGATCATGTCAGAGGTCTAATTTTTGTATTTCCCTTTACCTGTTCTTACTTCCTAATGAACACATTATGTTTTGGAAGCTTGAATTTCAAGTCAGTGGCCCCTGTGGGCTTGTTCCATAGGAATAGGATTCATCTTCTGAATAATGATAATACAACGAAACAGAATATGAATGCAACTGATCTAGGTGAACAGCTGTGAATTGAGGGCTGCCTTGTGAGCATTGAGTGACAACGATTGTGAAATACGAGAACGTACGACTGAAAAATGTGATCATCTATAGCAGAGAAATATATTACGGAAAGTAGAAATACATGAATAAGTTCATTTTAAGCCGGCCATAATGCAGCAAATACATTATACTAAAACAGTGAAGAAACTTTAAACAATTTCAGAAAAAAGCGAGACATAGGCCTGTATTTAAAACAGTTAAGCCCCCAAAGAACAAGTTATTCAAGAAAAGTCTAAACCGAAACTGATAAGTAAATTGGGCCCGCTCCGCTTGATGGACGGAATGAAGGTCGATAGTAACGTCTCCAAAAAGGCAAATGGATACCAGGATATGATGGTGTTGCTACCTCATCCCGAACAATTTTTGATGAGCTGGAAGACACCGTCCCTTCTAATGTGCATGGATGAAGGCACATGGTGAAACATAATATGTATGTGTATATATATATATATATATATATATATATATATATATATATACATACATACATACATACATACATACATACATACACTATGACGTGACCCTATTTACAACCATTGACCTATTCGAACGGTGCATGGTCCCCCTTTTCTTTCCCCAATTCATCGCCTACGGTTTCTTTATTCCTCCCCTGATACTGGCGCTTACCTATCCGTCCGGTCTGCCTCCTTCGCAAGTAAGAGTAAATAAATGAAAAGCAAACCGAATTTGCCGTTTCCCCTCACTCGGAGTGACAAGCACGTGCAAACTAAATGAGTCTAAACCTCCGCAGAGCGAAGTAAATTGCATGGAGGTTCTGGCCTGATTCATTTGTGAATTCTGGGGCTTGCGGCGTTGATTCTGTCAAGTCAGCGCCTTGACTGCGGCCTGGTTTACTTCACATCTCGGGAAGCTGTATTTCGTCGTCTTGTTGGTTGCAGTTTTCAGTTTTTCCGGAGTTGCTGTTTTCCAGGTGAATGAGATAATACTCCGATGCTCAAGAAATCTCTGCTTTTCTTGGGTCCATGGCTGCGGGGGCATTTTTTTTTTTTTTTTTTTTTTTGGGGGGGTTTTTTTTTTTTTTTTTTGCTGGTTTTGGTTATTTGTTAGTTGGAAAATAAAATTTTTTTTCATTACCTTATGGTCAGAGGTCAGATGTAGTGCAGTAAGTTACGATCTAGATGCAGAGTGGATTTCAATGTGGTAATTTATGGTAATTGAAAAATAAACCTTTGGTAGGTATAACTGATACGAGAGGTGAAGGCTGAACTTGGTGACTTGATTTAGATAGATTGGAAGAGTTAAAAATGGGCTGAGGTTGGCGAAATGATTAACATAGGTAACGGAGGATGAAAATGAAAGGGGTCTAAAGTACTGATATATGCCGGTAACTAAAGATGAAAAAGCGTCTGAATTCTGTTGATATACGGGAAGAATGAGGAAAAGGCCTGCAGCTGGTGTGTGGAATATTACATCGGACATGGAGTGACATCATTAAGGTAGAACATTCTGTTGGGGTTTGCCGTATAGGAGACGTCTCCTAAAGGTAGATGTATTCATAGTGATTATTATTCCCCTACTCTTTTCGATGTTTTGTCGGGAATTTTGCGATCTAATTCTCCTTTCGAATGGGTCTAGTTCGGTTGCTAGTATGGTGATATTTCATAAGGTCTTCCATTTCACGGTATGATTTTGATTTTACAGTGTATCTGAAGTAACATTTTTTTTATGGTTTTCATTAAATTGATGTGTTCCACGAGAATGATTCTATATTTCTAAGGTGACGTTTGTGTTGTGTCAATGTTTTCTCGGGAATATTGCAATCTACTTTGTTTCCATAATTCTCACTAAATTTATGTATTCCACGAGAGTGATTCTTTCCATTTTCAGTTTTTCGTATTTCATTAGTTTAAGAAGTAAAATACTTAACATTTTTGAGGTGTTGTT
Organism: Macrobrachium nipponense; assembly: GCF_015104395.2. Classification (NCBI taxonomy): domain Eukaryota; kingdom Metazoa; phylum Arthropoda; class Malacostraca; order Decapoda; family Palaemonidae; genus Macrobrachium; species Macrobrachium nipponense. The sequence goes on along the minus strand of NC_087205.1, from coordinate 18,822,968 downwards.
TCTTTTCAAGATTCCGTGTAGGCTAATTCGTTCCTCACCAAATCCTCAGCTGTTTATTATGTGATTATTTTAAACTCCACTAGAAAAATAAGCTCTCTGAGTTTAACTTTGTTGCAACCCCGGTTACTTTGATTTGTCGTGTGACGAGTGCGGGGCCTTCTGTGAATGTTAATGAACCTGACTCGAATCTTATTTTTGATTCTATTTATTTTTTCTGGTTTCCTTAGAAAATTTGATTTTTTTTCTTTTTTGTACGTCTGTATAAATATTGGAACAAATACCAAAGGCTTCGTTAAGGATTCATAGTGTGCAGGATAGTCGAATGAGTTTTACGTCGAAATGTCTTGGTATTTTATAGAGAAATTTGTGTACAGATGAGATAAAAGTTGTTGATTCTCTCTCTCTCTCTCTCTCTCTCTCTCTCTCTCTCTCTCTCTCTCTCTCTCTCTCTCTCTCAGATTTAAAGCTGTGGATGCTTTCTCAAAATTTTAAGACGTCCTAGCTTGCTTATATATGTATTACGGCATATTACCTGATGTGCACATATTATCATACACCTTACGCTAATTCTGTTGTAAATAATATAATATTCCACATGCAGTAAGTCTCTCTTTATTTCTCCTGTTTCAGTCGGAACACTCGATTCTATGTGAGCGATTTTCTCGCTTTTGTAAGCTGTAGGTATATAATATGCCAGATCTAGTAGGTAGTGCTCTCTCTTTCTCCTTTGGGAATTCAAAATCGAATGTATGTGATTTTTTCTCTTGTAACATCCCGGCCCCTCCATTAGCCCTATATGGCAGTCCTCGCTGTGTCTGTTTCCCTTGACATTCTTTTGTCAATTGTTGGCGTATTTTAAAGGGGAAAGTTGTTCTCTTTTGATATTTGAATATTTTGGATGTGGCATTTTTTTTTTTTTTTTTTTTTTTTTTTTTTTTACTCGGCGAGCGCAGGTCAGGAGAGTGCGTGCCAATTCTTTGGTTTTTAGGAGCTGTTATCTTAAGCGAAAAAGAAGGCTAGAAGGCTTTTCACAAAGTTCTTAGCCTGAGGATTTTTCTGTCTCATTTCTGTTCTAGTCAGATGTGTAATTTGTTCATTACTAGCTACCTCTTTCCAAAGGCTTGCTGAGAACTGGAAAGGTCTCACACACACATACACTCATGCATATACTATACCAATGTGTATATAGTATCTATATAGCTATTTATATGGGTATGTGTGTGTGCGTGTTTGATTGTCAGAGTTATGCAACTTTGGATCTGCTCAGGAGCTGGGTGGGGTAGACTGTGTTAGCCCATTAATCCGATGAATTGTAGTGGGGCTAGTAACCCCATCATATAGGTATATATATATATATATATATATATATATATATATATATATATCATATATATTCTGCTCTTAGTTATGAATACTCTGTGGTCGTCTTCCAGTTTGGGGAAAATATGTGGCGACTGGGTCTTCTCGGGTGTCACATGTTGCTGCCTTTTGCGGGAAGTGGAATGATCTCTGTCAAAATCGGGTACCTTGTTTGAAGGTTCCTTGAGACATGCGTGTCTTTTTTGTGTGTGTGTCCTTCATATTATGATTTATCTTTATTTAGTTACACTGCTCCTGTGTTGAGCGTTGAAGATTGGTTGCAAATTAGGTAATTTTATTTCTTTTGAAGAATTGTAGTTTAACGACGAAAGAGCAGTGATACATTCAAAGTATAGTTTTTATGTACTTCAGTTTTTACTCATCCGCAAAATATTTAATTGAAATGTACCGTGTTTTGAATTGGAAGTATTTGACTGTGGTATTTGCCTTTAGATTTTATAAATGCAGTGTTCTATATATGCTTATTCGTCCTGCAAAAAAAAGGAGAGAGAGAGAGAGAGAGAGAGAGAGAGAGAGAGAGAGAGAGAGAGAGAGAGAGAGAGAGAATTGGCCAATTTTGGAATAAGCATTTACTTGATCGTCAGCTTCTTACATAAAAAGCTTTTATAAAAATGAGCCGGCCTAATAATTCGTTTGAGGTGAGAGTGACCTATAAAAGGACCACCTACTTACGACCGACAATCCTGAAATAAAATAAATAGACGTCAGTCATTTAGTATACGAAAGCTAGCTTCGCAGGTGACCAGAAATCCCCACCGTTGCCACGTCAAAGCAAGGAAATCTGTCCCGGAAATCATGGATGGAAACCTCGACGAAATTTAATAATTTACTCTCGCCTTTGAAGTGTTTGTTTTAAGTCTTTGCTTTGGTTTGCGCGATGGTGGTGTGTGTGTGTGTGTGTTTATGCTGGGGTTAACAGTGCTATTTCGTTCGGAACAGATCTTTAATTCATTTGCGGGGAAGAGAGAGAGAGAGAGAGAGAGAGAGAGATTTACCAGGGCCTCCACCCAAAGTGTACTATCCGACTATCTGTATTTATTTACTCCCTCGAAATTATCTCTCTCTCTCTCTCTCTCTCTCTCTCTCTCTCTCTCTCTCTCTCTCTCTCTCATGATTTATTCTCAGCCACTTATCTTTGGCTATTAAGCTACTCATCGCAAGCACATTCGAATTACCACTCGTGTTTTAGTGCAATGATAAGGTGCTATCAAGTCAGTGCATCGTAAATTTTGCGTGTAAAAAATGCATAGGATTTGCCGAATCATGATTGGTGCCTGGCCTGTCAAGAGGGGAAATTCTCTCTCTCTCTCTCTCTCTCTCTCTCTCTCTCTCTCTCTCTCTCTCTCTCTCTCTCTCTCTCTCTCTCGTAGCTGGAGTATCTAGCCTGCTACAGTAAACTAATCTGAGTTTGATTCTAACCCTTGCCACATCTATTGGTTTGTGATCTGACCCTTCTGTGACCGTAGCAATTGGTGCGTCCAGTTCATATCTGATAGTTTGTTGTTGTTAAATGAAAGGTGGCCTTATGCCAGATCATGTTCTTGCTCTTACTGGCAGCCCGTGGTTACAGTTTGATAGTGGTATGAGTGTTGTCCGAACTTGGGTAAGTTTTTTTGCCATAATTCACACATCCGCGACCTTGCTTTTCATGTTTGTTTCATGTCTCTTTGGGTGACTTGCACCATTTGACCTTTCAGATCATTGAATTCAAGGTTCTCGTTTAAATTGTGGGAAAATTTTCACATTCTCTCCAAGGGTCAGGAGTTTTTTTTATTAGGTCGAATGTAAGATACCACCTTTGCTGGGTCAGAGTAACATTGGCATGGCCTTTTTATTTTTAGCTTCTTTCGATTTGTAGAGCCTGTCAGGTTTGCCTTCGCATGTATTTTAGATCTTTGTTATGTAGATTTAGTCAGTGGTGTCTACATGTGATTTCAGTACCCTTGAATTTTCATCTGTTACACTTCAATTGAATTTCGAAGTTTAACTTCAGGTTTCCTCGCGACCGTCTCTCCTCGGCAAGAACACAAGGACCACTAAGTGTCCGTCGCTCTATCAAGACTGGTATGTGATTGATTGTTTGCATGGAAAATATTATGCCACGTTATGCAAGTGAGACATTAGTAAAAGCAAACGAACAGAGAATCATAATATCTGTTATGACAGGCTCAGTATTCTTTTGATGTTCTCCAAGGATGACAACGGTGTCCTGTCATCATTAAATGATTAACAACAGGTGGGCGGAAGTTCTTGCTGGATCTGATCGTTCATTTCGATGTTAGGCAATGACTTGACATTCTGTCTGTCTCTCTATGAATGCCCGACGCTGTTTCTGTGGGATTAATTGTGTCAATGAAGTCATCCCACGCCGTAACGCTATACATTGCCTGGGCGGGATGTGTTGATCTTTTAAGGTTGAGTGCACGCGTGCGAGTCCGAAAAAAAGGGGGAATGTCTATCAGAAGAAAAAGAGATGAATTAACGTTGATGATACATAAAAGACAAAAAACAAAATAAAAATGATTGTTCCACGAGCCCTGTTTCTTGAGCTTGAGGTCCGAATGTCAGGTAATGCCATCAGCTTACGGCCGTTGCATTTGAAGTTTGAGCCTTTTATTTTTCTTATGCAAATCACTATTTTGGCCTCTCGAATTGACGGGTGATGAGTGCACGACGCTCGAATTGCTCTCTGTCGTGATCCACATTCTTATTTGTAATAATTTTATTAATTAGATTTTGTTCTTCATTTTCTATTTCTTCGAATTTTTATAATATACGTAGTTTAGTTATATGTAAATTTATTTTGAACCCTTTAAGGTTAATGGTGCTCGAAAGGTAAACTGAGAGTCACACACCTACCTTCATTGCCTGGGGTACCTTGTTTCAGTAACTTAACTGTACTTTAATGACGACGTAATTGCCTACGTTATTAACTTTACGGTGCAAGGCATTTATAGACTTCTTCCAGTTTTGAATGCATACGTATTCCACATAAGAAAATGAAAATGGTTAAAAAATGTTCAAGAGTTTCTGTTGGGCATTTTTCAACCGTTTTCAATTTTCATTTATCTCTGCAGAATACATTTGAATAGTATATTTTCGTGTCAAAGAGGGTTATCAGTATTAATACATACATACATACATACATACATACATACATACATACATACATACATACATACATACGGTGTCGTAACACGAATGGTGAAGTCTATTTGTGCCATGAGTAGATAAGAACTCAATTCTTTTCGTGTGTGTGTGTGTTTTTTTAATTTATTTATTATTTATTTTTTTTTACCCAGGACTTGGTGACCAGCGAAATCATTGATCTTCGCTTGATACTTAGTGTGGGAAGGGGACAGGGAAGCGGTATAAAATGGGCAGGGGTCTCTCGTCTTTAGGTCTTGGGCAGGGGGTATGGCTCAGGAGAAGTACATTGGTCAGCGAAAGCTTGTTGATGCCTTCCTTCAAGGAAACTGGTCTTGAAGGTCACTTTTATGAGCTCAAACTCTCTACTATTCTCCCTCCCCCTCCCCTCCACCCCTTCCCGTTTTATCCCCCGGTCCTATTCTGTCTCCCATTCACTCCATCCTGCCTCCATTCCAGGCTTTCATTGTGGGACCGGAGTGAATGAGAGCATTTAGTCGCTATCCTAAATAAGGCCGCGGTTGTTCAATTTAGTTTCGCGATGCGTAGGTCGTCTTCGCCGAGCTATAATTTAAGCCGTCTTGTTTTAGAATGTTTTATTGCTCTAGATTTATTCCGGCATTTGTTTGCTCTTTTCTGCTTTTTATTTTGCGTGTTCTCTTTTGGACATGCCATAAATTAGAGTAGAATGTAAAGACGGTTTATCTGCCGGCTGTGAAGGCAAGTGCAGAAATACTGAAGGAAGGGTTTTGTAGGGTTTGGTGTCTTCATATTGAATAGAAATTATTCTTGTAACTTATTCGTCATATAATTTTTGTTTAGTTTATTCATCATGTATTGTTAATTTTTTTTAGGTGTAGTAGCTGATCTCCATCCCTTGTGTAGGCTTTGTTATCAGAAACACCATTATTAGGTTGGGCGTGGTAAGGTGTACGCGGCAGATGACTGAATGATACGCATATCTGGTTCCTCTGATATAGAACACCTCATCAGTCTTACATTCAACCTTAAAAGAAAAAATGCTAGTCGAAGGTTTGTCTTCCTCGTCACGGCGTCGTTAACTGTTGTCGTTGTGACGCCAATCACGGACGAAATCAATCCTCAGTCCGCAGCTGTGTCTGTCTGTGGCGTAATCCAGCTGAATGAACTTTGGTCATTTGGTTTGATGGCTGAGATTAAATCAGCCTTTTGCCAGCACGGGCCCATCCTTCCCCCAGACGCTGGCTGGAAGTGTGCTAAGGTGTTGGAGGACTTTAAGAGGCCTGATGTAAATCTCTGGATTCTACCAACCAAATGGAGACTATTCTATTTGGGCCATTGGTAGTTTGATCAACCAAGTTTGTCCTTGGCATATTATTTTCATTAATGGCATTGCATTAGGAAAAACTTCCATTTTTTTTTAGGTCTTCATGTGCTTCATAAGGCTGGTCCGTTTTCTTTATCAGTTATATTTTTTCCCGGGTTTTAAATTTCTTATTTCCACACCTTTGGCCATTTTATAAAATTTGATGACCTTACGAAAGTGAACACAATCTTCTGATTGTATAAATTTTTGTTTCGGCCACTAGTATTCACGTCTGAAGCCCTCGCATTGCGAAGGTCACGTGCGATATATTTATGATTCCAAGTTACGTAACTTCTAATGCAATTACAGTGGATTTGTAGTGTTAATGATGTCTCGAAGGCGCTTCGTCATGTTGCTGGCTATCTCCCGGATATCGAGGGGATTTTCACCTTTACCGGAACGACCTTAGTGTTGTTGTGCTGTAAATCTGCCTTGGTATGCTATGGCAATCCTCACTGTTGCTGCTTTGGTTGACTACTTTTATTGGGAAGCTTTCTGACGTACTATATATATATATATATATATATATATATATATATATATATATATATATATATATATATATATATATATAGTATATTAAAAGTTGTGGAAGCTCTCAGACGGCCTTTAAATAGCGAATGTGACAGTGACTTGCTTTTTTTCTTTTTCTTTGCAATATTATATATATATATATATATATATATATATATATATATATAATATATATTATATCGAGCTACAATGTCCTTTAATATCTAATTTGCTCTACCTCGGAATTAATATATTTCATATATGCTTAACCGAAGGGGAATTTTTTCTCGATAATAGGCTTGCCTGGACCAGGGCGCGAACCCGTGGATCCTTTCAAACCCAGGAACGTCAGTGAAGCTTTACCTACTACACCACCGCGAGAGGACATTGTAGCTCGATATATGTATATGAATCACGGAAATGTGATATGACTTATATATATAATAATATATATATAATATTATATATATGTATATTTATATATAAATATATATAATATATTGCTATATTATAATATATACATAAATATATATATATGTATATATATATATAAATATAAGTATATATATTATATATTAATATATATATAACGTGTGTGTGAGTGTGTCATGGTAGATACCGGTAGGTACAAGAACTATTGTGGCCCAGGCCACTGAGCTGATAACAGCTCTCCTAGGGCTGGCCCGAAGGATTAGATCTTTATTTACGTGACTAGGAACCAATTGGTTACTTAACAACGGGACCTACAGCTTATTGTGGGATCCGAACCACATTATCTCGTGAAATGAATTTTTTAATCACCAGAAATACATTCCTCTTGATTCCACGCTGGCGGTAGCTGGGAGCGAATTCGGGCTACCAGATTGGTAGACCAATATGCAACCGACTAGTCCAGTGAGGAACTATATGTATAATTAGATCCTACATAGCTGTCCGCATACTGGTATAAATTACTTCAAATTTATTGAGGAAGAATCTGTATTGGCTTGAGCCATATCAAATCTGATTCCACCATTAACAACAACAGTTTTGTTATTCCATCAGTAGGAGGAAGGAGGTAATGGCGATTGGATATAAGCTGCTTGTATCCTTGGCCCCAATGACGTTCTTGTGTAAGTGCGAATTTTATAAACAAAACATCGACCTCACTGCATTCAGAAAAAAAAAACATTAATATTGAATAGCAGTTTAAATGTAAAGTATACTCCAAAGTATTTACATATTATAATATTATATATTAGATTACTTTCATTTGTAAATTTTGCAGTCGTTTTCGACGAATTTGAAGTCATGAGAATGTACGAAAAGGTTTGATATAGAAAGTTGTGTCTATTCTCGAATACCGTGCATTTTACTTTAGTGTAGTGGTATACGTCCAAACTATAGACTCCCGCGTCCATCCCTCTCACTCATAACGTGTAGTTATTAGCTTCTAATAAACCAAACATGGGCATTCATATCTTCATATCTATCCTTCGCCCTCTCCCTCTCGCTTGCTCTCTCCGGATGAGGCGAATGCTCCTTTGAACACCTTCAGGATCAATCCATTGACCAGTCGCCAACGCAGCACACTCTTGCCCCCATTAAGCCGATTTTATGGTAGCCTTGCTTCTTCGTCCAGTCGCCTTTTCATTACTGCCGGGGACTAAACATCCCCGTCCATCCCAAGGGTTGCCCTGACCCTCCCATCCCCCCTCCTTATAACCCCCTTCCTTCTCCACTCTCCCACCCCAGCATTTCCCTCCCGATTCCCTACTCTGCTAAATTCCAGGCTGTTCTCTCTCTCTCTCTCTCTCTCTCTCTCTCTCTCTCTGTATGTGCGTCATTTGTTCAGTTCTTTACTGTTGTTTTTCATGCTATTTTTATCCATTTCACTTAAACCTTCGTTTATTTTGTTATTTTTTTAACATACTTACTCTTTGTTTCTTCTTCCGAAGATTAATTAGAGTTTATAAAGTGTTTGCTGTCTTTGGTAATCTTTTTTTTTTTTTTTTTTTTTTTTTTTTTTTTTTTTTTTTTTTTTTTTTTTTTTTTTTTTTTTTTTTATGGCGTTGCAGTGCTTCCTTTTCATGATGTTTGTTTACGGGATCTTAGACTTTTACAGTTCCTTAGGATTTAGTGCGATGTAAACGAAAGTTTTAGCAAAGTTGTTTTCCTAATTATATTTTTGTTTGCTTGGATGTGAGTTTGGTAGACATGAATAACATTACTTTTAGTTTGTTTAGCTGCGAATCCAGGGGTTGCTGAAGGTATCACTTTATATTCAGCTTTCATACATTATGAATATCTTGGATTTACAATGTGACGAAATGAAAGTTGATGGAGAAGTGTATTGAAGGCATGGTGTGCGTATTTTCTTTTGAACCACCCTGAAATTTTTCTAAGACCATCTTGTCTCGTCCTTTAGGAGAGGATGCAGGTCATGTGGCCGAGGCTTCTGACTCTACCAATTTCAGTTTCCCGTAAGAGAAAACTAGCTATATGTCTGTCCGTCCGCACTTTTTCTGTCCGCTCTCATCTTAAGAACATACCAATTTGCAGCCAGAGGGCTGCAAATTGGTATGTTGATCATTAACCCTCCAATCATCAAACATTCCAAATTGCAACCCTCTAGCCTTAGTAGATCTTATTTTATATAAGGTTAAAGTTAGCCATGATCGTGCCAACGACCCTGGTCACCACCGTGCCGTGGCTGAAAGTTTCATGGGCGGCGGCTGAGAGTTTCATGGACCGTGGTTGAGAGTTTCATATGCTGGACAGAAAACTTTGTAGAAACCCGTAGAATTCCACCACAATGAAGATATTTTTTTGACAAATGTAATTGCCAAGAGCTTAATACATCTAAACAACTAGATTTTTTGTGAGTTATAATCTTATAATATGATAATGGTATCGTGTTGTGTGATGACTGTCGATTGTTGTACTTAATTTTAATAGATTGCAAAGTTTTGGTGGAATGTAGTCCTTATAATGTGTAATGGTTATGCTAACTTCATGGTACTTCGTTTATGCACACTTTGAAGGCATGAGGGGGATTACACGCATGAATATTATGCCTGTGTGTAAGCCATTATCTCTTTTAACGAAGGTTACTTGGAGTTGTTTTTGCTAAGCGATGCACGGTACGCGGTGAAGCGTTTATTTACATAAAGACAACCCAGTTTGTCTACGTCGTTAAGTACCAAAGTCGTTGACATGCCAGGTAAAGAAAACAAATCAATCAGAAGCAGCTTACCTGAATATATGAATACTCGGATACGATATTTTACAAAACTTTCTTTTATTCTCACGGCACGTGTACTATATACTTTTTAGCCTTCTTTATATAGACCGACATACCTTGGTGATCTCTATATTATAATGAATGCGAACGTAAGGGTTTTAATCTTTTTAACATAAGTACGAGCATCATAGATGAAATAATAGGACGTTAGGAATTTATTTCTTTTAATTCACTGGAAGCTTGGGGATGTTTTTTGTGAATTCAAAAAAAATTTTCAACTTTAACCCGCATTTTATGAATGAATAAGTAGACTACGAATGTACTTTTATTTTTGTTAAAATTCACCCGATTTTCATGAATGAATAAGTGGACTAGGACAGATCTTCTTTTTAGATAAAAATCAGCCAGTATTTTTCGGATGAACAAGAGGACATGACATAAATTTTTTATTAGAAATCAAACGAATTTTTTTTTGCATGAATAATTGGATCAGGAACGAACTATTTTCATGTTTGATTTTACATTTATTTTTTTCAACATTTACCGTAGAAACACTTTTTTATTACCTTCTAGTTTTTTTTATATATACTACACAAGTTTTGAGAGAATATATAAGTTTACTCTAAATGAAGTTTCTTTAGCAAAAATTCATTCGATTTTGTGGTTGACTATATGGCTCGAAAAGAAATTTGTTATGTTAAAATTCTTCCTACTTTTGTGGATGAATTGGTGGCTCAAAATGGAATAAAAAAGAAATTCATCTCATTGTTAGGGATGAATAAATGGACTCGAAACGAAATTTCTTTTAGCAAAAATTAATTCGATTTTTGTGGATGAATAGATGGCTCGGACGAATCTTCTGTCAAAATTCATTCGATTTCTGTGGATGAATGAATAAATGTGGCTCGAATTGATATTTTTTTGTTAAATTTCATCAGCTTTTTGTGGATGAATAAATGACTCGAAATTATTATCATTATTATTATTAAAAAATTTTCGTAGTAGCACTAGTCTTCAAATGGAGAAACAAATCCAGTTATGTAAATGTACATTTACTTATTTTTAAAACTTTAAGGATAGCTTTCGGGAATCTGTTCGGTTCCCCTTATCAGATTCCCGAAAGCCATCCCTAATGTTTTAAATTTATATATATGTACATTTGCATAATGTGGATTTGTTTCTCAATTATTATCATTATTTTTATTTTAAGAATTCAGCCATTCATCGCAACGGAATCTCTATCATAAAAACCCAACCGATTCTCGTGGATGAATAAATGTTCCACGACAGCGCCTTTCTCCGGTCAAGACTCGCCCAATTTTCGTGGACGAATAAGTGAACCGCGAACGAGCGAGCGACTTCCTTCCATCCGTCGTCTATCCTTCATCGTCAGCGATGATGGATGGCGTAAATGACCCACCGCGAATCCGCACAGGTCGATATATGCTTAGGAGTGACGAATGTTTTTTTTTTTCTTTCTTTTTTCACGATTGGCGCAAAACACTTGGCTGGGATATCATTATCCCCGTCTGAGGTTTCCAGCCAGTCGGCGATAGATTTATTGACCGCTTATTAAGGAATCTGTTACGTCTTTTTTTATTTATTTTATTTTTTTTATTTCTGTTTTATTCGTCTCTTCGTCTGAGAAGTCTCCTTAGACGTTTGCGTGAATGTAGGTTTGTGATTGACATTTCGCCTATCTATCTGTTTATCTATCCTTCTGTCCATAAGTATATATTATATATATATATATATATATATATATATATATGTATATATATATATATATATATATATATATATATATATATATATTATATCACATCACTTGTTAGCCGAATCGATAACATCACTGAAGTCCTGGTTTCTTCTCTGTCCGCTGGGCGCTGGTTCGAACCCACGAGAGGACGAAATTATTATCAACTAGTAAAATTCCCCTTTGGTTTACATATATGAAAATATATTAATTCCGAGGTAGAGCGAATTAGATATTAAAGGACATTTGTAGCTATATATATACATATATATATATATATATATATATATATATATATATATATATATATATATATATACATTGGCCTCTGTTGTTGTTTAAACCCTCCTGGCCGAGTTATTTATAAACTCCCCGGCGCTAGTTCTTTCGAAATCGAATCGGCGAGAACTCCAGCCACCATTCAAGAAAAAAAAGATAAAAAAAAGGGAACAATCGCTTGTATATTTTTGCGAATTTTATTGCGCGAGAAACCAGCGATTGTATTTGCAGTAAATTTCGGCAAGTGGGCGAAGGGAGATGGGCGGTGGGCCTGGAGAAAACATCCACATATCGGGAGTTCCTCGGGGAGAATTATTGGGGCCTGGAACTTTTCTAAATGACATGGTTCGCAAATTGAATTTGATGTTTACAGGCGCGAGGGAGGTGTGATTGTCATTGATTTGTTGTGTAACGACGCAGGGAATGGCCGGTTGCGTTTTGTTGTAGCCGGTTCATTTTGGTTCTGACGGCGTTATTTGTCGGTGATTTGTACACTAAACGAGTGTCACTTTTTCAGAGCAAGTTTGATAAACTAGGACACGTATACAAACATATACACGTGTTTAAGACTGTAGGAGTTGCACGTGTTAGCAAGGGAGATTCCACGACACCTGATGTCATCTCATCTCGTGGAGTAATTGGGTCTAACCCTACATCCTGTAAGCACCTGCATTTTAGTTGCGAAAGATTAAAGCTTATCGATAAGGCTCCTCCTTAAGGTTATAATGGCTCGTAATCCTCTGGCTTTGTCAGCAGATGTGATACTCTTCCGTTCTCGTTTTCTGTCATGACGTCCGCGAATGGGGGACATCAATATTCATGACGGTGTTACGTGGAGATGATCGCTTTTGACTGTTTTTGGGATGCGTTTGGGATTGAAGATGTCTTTTTTATCTCTCTCTCTCTCTCTCTCTCTCTCTCTCTCTCTCTCTCTCTCTCTCTCTCCGATTCGGGGTGTTGACACGAATTCACAGATGGGGAAGGTAAAAAGCAAAATTCCGAGAGCAACTTACTGCGTGATACCGGGAAAGAATTCTTCTTCTTGCCTTAATGACATGGCGTTTTAATCTCTCTCTCTCTCTCTCTCTCTTCTCTCTCTCCTCTCTCTCTCTCTCTCTCTCTCCTCGCACGTGAGAGAAAGAGAAGAGGGATACCACCTGGCGACATATCTGTCGCTCTCTTCGAATTTCATTTGCGACTCAAGTGTTTTGTTTGTGCCTGGGAATGATCTGAAATCATTTGCAATCAGCAGAGTTCGACTTATTTAGTTATATGGGTATCAGAGAGAGAGAGAGAGAGAGAGAGAGAGAGAGAGAGAGAGAGAGACTATATTATAGTCTGGTGTCCCAATGCCAGTGGTCATCGACGCCGAGAAAGAGGGTAAACTTTGCGTTATTACTGATATTAATGGACGTTGGTAATGTTGTGTGTGTATGCGCTTGTGTGTGTGCGTGTGTATGAAAGAGAGAGAGAGAGAGAGAGAGAGAGAGAGAGAGAGAGAACATCAAGCTCTGGAGTCACAGCAGTAATGGTCATTTATTTTGAAGAGAGAGAGAGAGAGAGAGAGAGAGAGAGAGAGAGAGAGAGAGAGCATCAAGCTCTGGAGTCACAACAGTAATGGTCATTTATTCGAGAGAGAGAGAGAGAGAGAGAGAGAGAGAGAGAGAGAGAGAGAGAGAAATCAAGCTCTGGAGTCACAGCAGTAATGGTCATTTATTCTGAAAAGAGAGAGAGAGAGAGAGAGAAGCAAGCAAGCTCTGGAGTCACACCAATAATGGTCATTTACACTGGAGAGGGAGAGAGAAAGAACATTCAAGCTCCGGAGTCACAGCAGTAATGGTCATTTATTCTGGAGAGAGAGAGAGAGAGAGAGAGAGAACAAGCAAGCAAGCTCTGGAGTCACAGTAGTAATGGTCATTTATTCTGGGGAGAGAGAGAGAGAGAGATCAAGCTCTGGAGTCACACCAATAATAGTCATTTATACCGAAGAGAGAGAGAGAGAGAGAGAGAGAGAGAGAGAGAGAGAGAGAGAGAGAGAGAGATTGGCATAGCAAGGGTGCGTGTCAGTAACCTGTTTTTTCTTTCTTTCTGATGCGTCTTGTTTTTGCAGGTTGTTCGGCGTTATGGCTGGAACACCTGTTGTGATTTATGTCGTTTTCCCGGACTGCGATTCTCTCTCTCTCTCTCTCTCTCTCTCTCTCTCTCTCTCTCTCTCTCTTGCTGTCTGTCTGGGAGGTCGCTGGTCGTCCGTGGGATCGGGCATGATCGGGCCACCTGCAGTGTAACGGGCGCGTTATTCCCCGGTGATTGACATGAGCTAAATAGTTGTTTACAAGCAGACATCTGTTTTGATTGCGACCCAGATAATAACCTTAATGTCTGCTAATGACGTTTCAGTCTTTGAGAGAGAGAGAGAGAGAGAGAGAGAGAGAGAGAGAGAGAGAGAGAGAGAGAGAGAGAGAGAGGGCGGGGGGGGATTTGGTGGTTTTAGGTCGACGTTCGTTTCTCTTTGCGGTGTCTTGGTGGTATGTAGTCGGTAGCTCTTTTTTTTTTTTTTGTACAGTATTATATGTGGGATTAATCTCTCTCTCTCTCTCTCTCTCTCTCCTCTCTCTCTCTCAATGTACATGCGATAAATGAGATATATCGTAACGGTTGTTTCAACGCCAGTTTGCTTCTCCTTATTGTTATATCCTTATTTTATCACAACTGAAAGTTATGGGCTTATCATCATTGAAATTGCCTTTGCCATAAAAGACTGGTTCTTTCTTTGCTTTGCAATGCCTCATTGCTTTTGCTTTGGTCTTTCCTTTATTGTATTTGTTTTAAGGATGTTTACCACCTTTTTTCAACGGCATCATTTTTGCGTTGTATATACGTGCAAAACATACTATGTAACTGACAAATTTTTAAAAATTAAAATAAGCGAACTGGTCTTCTGTAATAATAAAATCCGAGTGGTTCTTTATTGTTTATCCGCCCCGGGTGGGGACGGTGTAGGTAGGGGATTGGGAGGGTAGGGGAGACATGACACTTCCACCCTCCACCTGCAAACCTGTTTGTCCTTCCAGGATAACTTATTAATACGCATTCGTTTTACTTTGCAGAGAATCAAGTTTCCATATATTCTCGAATGTGCATTTTCTTATTGTTTTTTACTTGAATCATTAAATGGTTTATTTAGAACTACAAAGTGACTGGACGGCTTTGCATAGATAATTCATTTGCTCAAGTGAATTTAGAACATCTAATAAAATAGCTTCAATAACATTCATTAAGTTCATTATACTATAAATATTCACATTCTTTCTGTTATTCATTTTCTCGTTCCCTTTTCATCACTTCACATTTGGCTGTTATAAACTTTGGAGCCTGCCTTGAAGAGATGGTAATTTATTCTGAATAATAATAATAATAATAATAATAATAATAATAATAATAATAATAATAATAATAATAATGATCGAGAAGGAGTCAAGTGATCAAGTTACAATAAAGTGTCATGAACACTAAATGAAACTGATTAATAATAATAATAATATAATAATAGTAATAATAATCATAATAATAATACAGTAATAATAATAGCAACGACTCTCAGGTCATCGATATCATCAAAGGCGAGTTTTGAGGTTCGAAATAATAAAATAGAAAAAAGATATTCGAAATTAAGGAAACGTTTTAATCTAGAGAGTGGTCGTCCCTGAGGCCTTGCTCTTTAGATTGTTACCAAACTATCAAAGAGTTGACTTTCGTGTTGTTTTGGATGCTGGGGTCTTCCTCGAGGGATATTGGCCTTTGTGGATGTTTATGTCGTCCCTGGGTTTTTTATTTTCTTATTATTTATTTATTTTTTTTGGTTGGTACGCTAGATCAGTCTTGATATGATGTAATTGTTTTCACTTTTTGTTCTGAAATACACGTTAGTTCTTTATAATTTGGTTCTGCATGCGTTGAATGGTGGTGGTTATGATAATAATAATAATAATATTAATAATAATAATAATAATAATTATTATTATTATTATTATTATTATTATTATTATTATTCTGTTAAAAACAAGGATGGCAGAAATTAAGCGAGTTGATTTTTATATATTGTTTTTTCTATTTTCCTTACCAATTCGCTTCTTCAGGCCTCAGCGATGTTTCTCTGAGTAAACTGCCCAATATTCATATTGGGAATTTTCAAAAATTATAAATGCTGAAGGAATCTTTTATGCCCAGCGAGAACCAGGCACGAGGAGCTTCAGGAGGACGACCCTGCTGCATTTGCCTAAAAGAGGGTCTTCTACCAAAATACACATTCTTTATTTTCGGCTACATGACCGCCACCGCCCAGCGAGAACCAGGCACGAGGAGCTTCAAGGAGGACCCCTTGCTCCTGACGACGACCCCTGCTTGACCTGGAACCTGATATCTTGTTTCTAATATTTAAAAGATTCCTTCAGCATTTATAATTTTGAAAATTCCCCAATATGAATATTGGTCAGTTACTCAGAAACATCGCTGAGCCTGAGAAGCGAATTGTAAGGAAAATAGAAAAAACAATATAATAAAATCAACTCGCTTAATTGTGCCATCCTTTTTAAACAGCATTTGCCAAATAAAAGAGGGTCTTCTACCAAAATACAATATTATTATTATTATTATTATTCCCTCCTGTTTCATTTCGTGTTCATGACATTGGAATGAAGCCTTACCTTAGCTGTTATTAATCTTGTTTTCATTAAGAGAGAGAGAGAATTAACCATCAGTTGCTTCTTGCTTAGGCATTATAATACTTTAACTAAAACGAGTTTTTATAATTAGTTTTAGTATTGATCAATGCAATATTAACCCTTCTTTGATTTATTCTTGAGACGATATGTGGCCTTTACTGCCTTGTCTCATGTATGAGATTGAAAATTATTTTGAAAATAGGCGTCATGCATAGAATGTATAACAAACGATAGCCATTTGAAAAGGGCGTATATAATCTTGTTGGTAAAACCGCTAGGTTGTCCGACGTAACGTCTTTTAAGTCTATAAGAAGACGACTATAATCGTTAATTTTTTTTATATACGTGTGTGTATATATATATATATATATATATATATATATATATATATATATATATATATATATATATATATATATATATATATACTATTGTGAACTTTCCGAAGTCGACTTGTTTTTTAAGGGACTTTCGGAAGAAAATGTGTCCAAAGAAGCCCAATTGACGCTCCGGAAGCAGTGCTTTTTTTTTTCTTTTTTTTTCATTCTTCGTCTTTTTCGGCAACAACTTTGAAAAGCGGAAACGCACTTCGGGGGTAGTTTGAGGAGCCCTGCTGAATATCTTTCTTGTCTTTCAGCTTATCTCTCTCTCTCTCTCTCTCTCTCTCTCTCTCTCTCTCTCTCTCTCTCTCTCTCTCAAAATTTTAGCAATTTATGGATATGACAGTACTTTTGTTGTCTGTCACAATTTCAGCTAACACTCATTGTCTCTCTCTCTCTCAGCTCGAGAATTGCTTTTATTTTATTTATCAGTTATTCTCTCTCTCTCTCTCTCTCTCTCTCTCTCTCTCTCTCTCTCTCTCTCTCTCTCTCTCTCTCTCAGCTTGAGAAGTTGCTTTTATTGTTCATCAGTTATTATTTTTAACATTCTCTCTCTCTCTCTCTCTCTCTCTCTCTCTCTCTCTCTCTCTCTCTCTCTCTCTCTCTCTCTCTGAAGTCAGTCGTAGCACAAGCTGGCATGATCAAAGGGTCTTGTTGATTTATTTTCTTAAATTACTCGGATTCCTGACCTGCTCTCGTGTTTTAATTGTCCTTTGATCTTTCTTGAAAAAGGAGAAACTTTAGTCCTTCATCTTTAAGGGAATACATTAAGTCGTCTTTAATGTAAACATATTCTCATTTTATTTTTAACTTCTTTGCTTTTGAGAGTTTCCATTGTAAGAAGAATAAGAAATTGTCGTCTGTTTATATTAAAGTAGAAAATCTCTACTATTTTTTTTCGTTTGTTGATGTAGTTTTCATTGCACGAATTACATAATTATCATTCATTTTATTTTAGTCCAGCTCTGAGATGCCTTTCTTATTTTTTCTCACTGAACAGAATAATCTATTCAATTTGCTCCAGTTATTTTTTCATTCTACTTTGTCATGATTTTTTTTTATCGCAGAAGGAATCCTTGCATTCAGTGTTATCATGTTGGTTTTTTTATTTTTTTTTAGATTAAAAAAAAATTTTCTTTTTACCTAATTGACAGTTTTGCGGGAGTTTCCAGATGATGTCAAAACTTCGGTAGCCTGAATGGCGTGTTGATGAGAATCAAAATGGTTGTGAAAGTTTTAGATGTTTTAAGAATTCCAAGTTTGACGTAATTTAATCTTACCTTAGGCACGAAAGCGTACGCACACTTTCACATATACACATATGTATGTATGTATATATATGAGTATATATATGTGTATATATATATATATATATATATATATATATAGGTATATATGTCAGTCCTGAATGTATGAATGTATGTATGTATATATATATATTAATATATATATATATATATATATATATATATATATATATGTATATATACACACACACACTCACACACAATATATATATATATATATATATATATATATACATACACATACATACATACATACATACATACATACATATACATATTCAGAGGACACACACACAGACACACACACACACATAAATATATATATATATATATATATTATATATAATATATATATATATATATATATATATTCATAATATATGTTTTTTTATTTAATCATATAAATGTACATATGATTAGCAAAGACATGTGGGACCTTCGATCGAAAACTGAAAAGCACAAAAAGTTGTGGAGATTGACCTCGAGGGAAGCGATAGCTTTTGCTCCTTGAAGGAAGAAAATGTCGGCAATGAGATAGAGAAACAGGACAACATAAGTAATCTTAAGTTTGGTAATGGCAGGAAGGAAAAAGAATTGATCCATCCGGCGATATAATTGAGAAAATGTTTGTCTCTCTTGGCTTCTGGGCCTCCAAAGCCAGTTGATTGTCATTTCCAGAAAAAGGAAGCTCTCCCACTTGTAAGGTGACTCCTCCTGCAGTATTAACGCAATATTCCTTCCTCCCTTTCCTTGCGGTGGTCGGTGGGGTTTCGGGAAAGATTGGGCGGGCGTTGCGGTGGTTGCGGTGCCGCTGTGCGGTGAACGGCGCTCTTCTTTGGGGTCATGCGATTTTGATCGTCGTTTGGAGCGAGTGGTGCAGCTGACCTTCGCCGCCAGAGAAGTTCTCTCCGGCTCCCCAGTCTGGTTGAGGCTGAAGCTCATAGGTTGGGAAGGGGTGTTTGCTCCTTTTGATGTTATCTTGCTACCATAAGCGCGGTGTCGACGACTATAGTTGTTTTGAGGCTGTTAAAAGTTCCTCGTTGGATAGTCGTTTTGATAGTCGCGAGTTAGAGTCCCTGCTCTGTCAACGTGGAATTAGAGGAATTTGTTTCTGGTGATGAGAAATTCATCTCTCGATATAATGTGGTTCGGATCCCACACTAAGCTGCAGGTCCCGTTGGTAGGTAACCATTTGGTTCCTAGCCACGTCAAAATATCTAATCCTTTGGTCCAGCCCTAGGAGAGCTGTTAATCAGCTCAGTGGTCTGGTTAAACTAAGATATATTCAACTTCATGATGTTAATCAAAATTTAAAAAATGGCTCCAATCTTTTGGACAATTAAATTAGTAAAAATAGCTGTATTCTTTTGGACAATTAAATTAATGAAATTAGTAAAAGTGGCTCCAGTCTTTTGGATAATTAAATAAGTAAAACTGCCACTAGTTTTATGGACAATTATATTAGTAAAAATGGTTCTAGTTTTTTAGATAATTAGATTAATAAAATGGGTCTTTTTTTGGACAACTATAATTGAATAAAAATGGCTTTAATTTTTTAGGCAATTATTTTGATTAAATTGACTTTGGTCTTTGGACACTTCTGAAATAAGTTTGATGTTTGGGTAGTGAAGTATTCTGGGAGAAGAAAAGGTCTTATGCCAATTCTATGAGCATGGTGTGGCTGGCCATACTTGTTGGAATAACGGACGTTGAATTGAAATGATAATGTTTTCGTGTTTGGAAGAATGGTGGAAATAGATCTGATGTTTAAGTAGTGAAGCATATTAGAAAAGGGATATACTGGGTCAGGCTCACTTGCATATTTTACTTGTCATGATCATTATTAAAGATAATTTTTACCTGGGACACTGTTATGAAAGGACGAGGTATTTGTTTATAGTCTTTTACTTTCTTCTTCTCTTTCTTTAAGACACCCAGTCCCTTTGTCCTTATGTGGTCGCTGTCCGTTTGCTGAACGCGGTTAAGATCGTATTGGAGGGGAAGGGGAATCTGATCCCTTTTAAAAGGAAGATAATAGACGGGTCCCGTAATGGCGAGGAGGTTGATTACACGCAAATTCTCAAATTCAATTCAATTCTCTGTTTGTGGTGGTCAAGAAGAGATATTGTTCAAGTTTTTTTTTTTCTCGAATGGAGGTGGGGTTAGGGGAGGAGGTGGGAAGTGTTGTGTGTGTGGGGGGGGGGGGGGGGTGTTTGGTAGGGAACCGGGATTGAGCGTGGGCATTATTGCTTATGTAGCTATAGGGTTACGATGTGTTAATGCGAAAGGATGGTTTGTTGCCATATAGTTCTTTTGTTTCGAAGCCTTGAAATGGAGCTTTAGAAAAGTGTTTTATTTTGAATGTTATGTTGGAAGATATAAGGAGTTTATGGGTCAGGGGCAGTAACCTCACCCAACCCCCCTTAAAAAAATATTGGTTTTCATGTAGTAGTACTTATTTTCGCAGACAACCATACCATCATGAGTTATTCTTCATACTTAGAGATAGTTTTTTAGGCTCAGACTTTTCTGTATCTCATTAAATTATGATTTTTTTTGTAGCAAAACAAGATCATTTGCTTTCAACTGTCATCTCATTATGTACTAGGATTATAATTGCCATAATTGTTTTGTCTACAGTTATTCAACCATTAATTGTAAAAAGAAGAAAAAAAAACCATAAAGGAGACAGCCAGTGGAAACATTAGACCTTTGGCAGGATGTTGTAAGAGCATTTTGATGGCGTTTTTTTAAAACGTTTTTTGATCCGGTGATATTAGGGGGTGTTAAATAGGGTTGAAAGTGAAATGGCCCTTAATAGTTAGTTGTGCTGTTGGTGTGGGTGTAGTACTCTTATTAATGGTTCGCCTTGATGATGATTGACTTTTAGCGCTTGGCAGCATCCACATGACTGATGATAACCACCCCCTCTCTCTCTTTTGAGGCGCTTTGTATAGTCTCTCTCTCTCTCTCTCTCTCTCTCTCTCTCTCTCTCTCTCTCTCTCTTCTTTATGTTAGGGGTTCCAAATTTCCGTAACTGATGTGCATAGTATCTAGCTTGAGCTTTGTTCAAAATTGAACTAGGTCATTCAGATGGAATTTTAGAAAAAGGACAATTGCTGGAACATACTATAGGTTCCAGTCAGATTTCTTTTCATTTTTTAGCTTATTTCTGCCATAAGTAACATACTAAATAGTAGTGCTCCTGGCTTTGTCTGAAGTGTAACCGTCTACGTTTTTAATAGATGCCAGAGAGGTGGGTTTTTAATAAATTGCATTTGGATATGCAGTCAGAATGATATGCTACTTAAGGTTCACTATATTGACAGCAAGTGAACCTCCTGTGACCACCTTTTTCTTGGTAGACGTTCTCTTATGGCTGTCTGGAGTGGAGTAGAGTGACTCAGTTAGCTGTTTTGTTGTTCCTTGGTTCATTTGCAGGATAACTTTATTGGCTGGTTTAGAAATATTGCATGCGCAATGAGAGAAGAGAGAGAGAGAGAGAGAGAGAGAGAGAGAGAGATTGATGCAAAAATGTACTATGGCGTCGCAGAGAGAGAGAGAGAGTCGTTGGGCATTTGAGAGGTTAAGCACAGATGCCAGCCAGCCAGAGAGAGAGAGAGAGAGAGAGAGACGGCTAGTATGTGCGTTTTTGGGAGAGTAAGGTGGTGGGGAAAGGGGAGGGGGGTGGATGGGGAAGTCGGTCAAAATTGTCCTAGATTTATTATTTCTTTTCTTAGCAACCGACCAAAGGAGAGACCGACTGTCAGGTTACACGATGCATTATGCTTCCTTCTGCCGTGGACGCACCACGCACCGCCTCTTGGTAAGTTTCACTGGCAGTTTTGGCCGTCTCTCTCCAGAACGAGGCCCGATAAGGGAATGGAGGAATGGGGACTTTCGCTCTTTAAACACAAAGAAAAGAGGACATAACACGAGAAGATAGTTGCGAGGAAATATGCTGATTGACTCCGGTTCTTTCCAGAAATATCGAGAGATTATATCCGACTGGAAGCGTCCGTCGTTGTACGTTGATATTTTTATTCGGACATTTAAGGAAAACGGAATGAAGATTACTTGATAAACGGGTGTTGGAAGTTTTTTCTCGACTTGACGTTAACCGGTGCGTGAGTTTCTCTGTTTGTGAAGAAAGGGAGTTTTTAAGGGTTGGAAAATAAAATGTGTTGGATGAGGGAAATTGCACGTGGTGATAGCCGATGCGTGTTTGTATCTACAAAGAAAGGGATTTAAGGAAGATAGTATAAGTTATAGAAGAATTTATAAAGCTCTGGCCTGAATGAGTGTCGCCGAAATTTTTTCTGCATTTTTATTTGTGTTGTTGGAGGCCAAGAAAAGAAATCTGGTTTGTTGCGCGTGGTTTTGGATAGTATAAATATAACTCAGATATGTTGGTCGTATTGTCATTGTATGAATCTCTCTCTCTCTCTCTCTCTCTCTCTCTCTCTCTCTCTCGTGGGATAATTTTTTGGGGAACACTGGAGTTACTGAGGGCTACCTGAAAGAGATGTGTGGCTCGGCGACATAGCTAATTAGCAAACTCTAATCGTATTCCAATAGAATTTTATTGCGACAGAGTTGCTGATAATAGGTTTATTGTCATCATACTATAATAGTAACATGCATTTTACTGATCGATTCGCAGAAAACTCTCTGCCTTTTTGAGCGAGAAGAATATTGCTCAGCGTGTACATTTTGCTCTTAGTATTGAAAATCCAGCCTCGTAACCTCTTACTTCATACTCTTTGTCAGTTTTATATGGCCTTCTTCCCCCACCTCACCAACTTCTTAACTTGTTTCTATTCGAATTTTTACCCTGGTTCGAGAACAGATCCCTCCGGCGAGCCCTGTGAGAGTCCAGAAATGTGGCGCAATTTTCTTTTCCAAGCACCATATTGTTATGGAAATGGTCAGGTACACTTATACATTTGCTCTGTGACGTATACAAGATATATGCACGATATCTTTTGTTTGAAGGTCTTGGGTTTTGGGCACATGCTGCGTTGTGCTCTATTAAAGACTCGTTTTTCGCGTGTCCCCTGTTTTCCTCTCATTTTCCCCTAAGCAGATTCCATTAGGGCTGGGTTTAGTATTTTTAGACGCTTTTATTGCATCTGTATAAATCCTTTTCCACGTCCTTCTGTAGCCTGGAAATCAAAGATATGCATATTTTTTATTATTTGTGTCGTTTTTATTGTGAAAATATAGTTTCGGCATTATGAAAATTTAAGATTTCACTTTAAAAGAATGATCGTCTTGATGCCATTGAGTCTATATTGCAATTTACCAATTTCCCGAATGAATTTCTTTGAAGCAGCAGGTAAATTATATAACAGCTGTCCAGTGTTCGTTTATTCGTTAACATTTGGTTCTTCTTACCATTTACAAAAGGCGATTATAACGCAACAGCCATTATACTTCTTTCCATACCATTTACAATTGTTAGTTGATTTAATGAATTTCATATAGTCTTACTTGCTCAAAAAATAAATAAATAAAATAAAAAATAAAAAAAAGCGGACAAGTCTGTGCCTTGACGGCATTTTCCTCAGTAATTCTCGATTGAGTCGTACGTATTGTAAGATCAAATTACTCTTACATCTTCGTAAGGGAAGATGAGTTCCATTTTTTTTCGTTTGGTGCAGAGTTATCATGTTGCGTTCTCCGTCGTATAGCCACTACATGGATCTTGAAAGTGCCTTTGGTGCTCCTCATCCACCGCTGCTTGCAGTGATGGCTATTCCCCGGATGAGAGAGAGAGAGAGAGAGAGAGATGCGATACCTGTAGAATAATTCGTAACTGCCCTGGAGCTTTTTCATCCGCCGCTGTTTTCAAAGGTCGTCCACTCCCCGGATGAGAGAGAGAGAGAGAGAGAGAGAGAAGAAATAACTGTAGAATGGTTCTTTTTCATGTGCCGCCGTTTTCAGAGGTCGTCCATTCCCCGGATGAGAGAGAGAGAGAGAGAGAGAGCTGGCATGGATTGCATGCTTGAGTGCCTTACTAAAGCTCGCCTAATCAAAGCCGCCAAACAGGCTTCCTCCCTTTGGTGTGTGTGGCCGGGAGAGGCTTTGCCTGGAAGGATTGATTGACTGATGTATTACAAATCGTAGTAGATCGAGCGTTGCCTCTCCCGGGGCAGCAGCAGCAGTACTACTTCGAGGGGTTGCGGATTTGCCGCTTAATATTCTGTCGCAGATGGGCCTGGGTTTTCATAGTTTACATTTATCCATTTCCATGTTGGTACGTTTCAAGGCTTTCTTTTAATTGATAATGGAGTTATAATATTTGTATGGTAGGTTTTAATTTTTGTTGTACATTTTCATATTCCCCTCTTGCTTTTATCGGTGTTTTTTTATGATGGAGTTTATTATTTATGCATTTAACCATTTCCCTCTTGATAATTTTCTACTTTTTCACTTAGTTTATAATGCAGTTTTCGTAATATTTTACGGATGGTTTTAATAATTTACCTTTAACCATTTCCCCTATTGATATTTCGCACGTTTTCCATTTAATTTATGATGGAGTTTTCGCAATGTTTTCATAGTTGGTTTTCAAATTTTACATTTAACCACGCCGCTATTGGTTTTTGCACTCTTGTTGGGATATTTACAATGAGGTTTTCGGAATACTTGTATTGATTTCCTGTCGTTTTACGGATCATATGTTTTTATTTGTATTAATTTCGCAGTGATGAACTCGTATTAATATATTGTTTAGCGAAAGATCGATTAAGTTTTTATTTCACTTATATTTCCTAACGGAAGGGGTGTTCATAAACCATATTGCAGTTTTCCCTCAGACCGTTGACTTATCAGGTGTGAAATTATTTCCTGGAAATACCTTGTTCGATTCATTTTCCTCGTCATTGTCCGTAATTGGTGTCACACAAGAACCCGGGAGAAACCGACACTCGAGTTTCACTCTGTTTAAGGACTTGATTATATTCGTTATCTTGTTATGATGCGTTGGGGGAGTTTCTTGGCGAATTCCTGGTCGCTTTCCTCGATTTTTCCATGCGACTAAATGCTTTCTTATCGATATGATTTATTCCAGTAGTCATGTTTTTAGCCATTTTCCACTGAAATCTCTCTTAAGCTTTTACTTATTTTTTCAGGTCTAGAATTCTGACTTTCATCAGAATAATCACCTTTTTTGTTACGTGCATCTTTTAATGCTGAATGAGGGATGAATGCCTTGTGTATTAAATTTCCACAATGGATGCCTCCCATGTACTCATTCATCAATCCGTCTAATATATATGCACATATATTTGTGTCTTTATCACAAGCATTGTTGTTCTGTGCAGTAATACAGTTAATAAGAAGACCTCATTTTTACGGCTACCAGACGATGGGGGCAGATGGTCCGGGAAAGTCTGTAACTTTTTCCGAATAAGTATCTCCGCTAGATATCATCCAGCTTAAATTAGGTCCTATCATTAAGTTATTAAATACATACACTTTATATATATATATATATATATATATATATATATATTATATATATATATATATATAGAGAGAGAGAGAGAGAGAGAGAGAAGAGAGAGAGAGAGAGAGA